>NC_132912.1:4865177-5166107 GCF_047675955.1 Chlorocebus sabaeus
AGTAGGCGCCTTTTGTGGGGACGAGATGGATCAGAAAACTGAGAGATGAATTCAAGGGTAAGGATTCGTGAGTGACAGAACCTAAGTGGAGATGACACCGTTGAGATGAATGTGATTGCAAATGGAATGCCCGGTCCTTTTCAGGGCAAATAAAGACATTAAAGAAAAATGGAAAGGAATTCCAGAAAATTGTGAAAGAGGGAGAGAGAGAATAAAAGATTTTATTTTTAAAGTTTCTAATTATACCTGGATGATTTATTCCTTCTAAAATTAACACAAGTTTTGTATCATACTTAATATAGTAACTAATGCTCCTAGTAAAATGTTGTGATGCCCCTCATACTGGGAATGAAGGTGAAACAATAAAATTCTGGAGCTTCTTCAAGCAGATGTATTATTGTTAAGCAAGAAGTTTCCTGGGACTGTATTCACTAGGATAGTTAGCTTCATCTTGCATTCATGGTGGAGAAACAGAAAAGACTACAGACCTAGAGCATTCAAAAGGCAAAATGTTACAGGGCTACAAAAGGAGAGACATACCTTATGTTAATTAATTACACCATTTCCTACTGCATTTAACAGGAAACACTAGAAAAGTAATACTTCCCAAATACAGTTAATGAAGAATCCGCATTTAAAATCTGAACTTTGCACACGTTGCAAATGTAGTCACAGAATTTAGCATTTTTTGTACGTTATGACAAAGTTCTCTTTAGAGAGAAATACACGCCGACGTGAGGCAGAAAGAGCTAGAGTCTGCTGAGATAGGGAAGAACTGGAGAGTACGCACGGAAGATAAATAGGACGTGAGTGGTACAAAAAGAGGAGAAGTCAAGATCCAGCTGGACAGAGGCTCCCTGAGTCAGCATTTCTAGTGGTTTGTTTCATGTTTATCCACTCTCTATGGTGTTTTAAAGAGGTTTTGTTGAGAAGAGCCATGTGGGCAAGTTAAGCTGAGAAATTCTGGATTAAGTAAATGTGATCAGGTTCCTTTATTCTTCTTCTCAGTGCTCTGTACTAATACATATGGAACCCAACGGGAGGAGAGGAGAGAGTTGGGAGGATGTCTCAACTTATTTCAACGCCAAACCCCACTTTTTATAGAGCAGCCTGTGAGATTAGTACTTCATAAAACACACTTGAGAACATCTTGTCAAGATAAATGGAAAGTTTATGTGAATTCTTACAGAGGTAGAATTGAATGTTATCACTAGAATTTTGTGATTTTTAATTTGTTGTGTGGTTCAGTAAACAAAAAAATGATAATAAAATTTCAGAGTATCTCTTTGAACAGGGGTGTCCCTATTGGAACACTCCAGCCAATGCCCCCGCTGGCAGAATAGACAAAGCAGTAAATCTGCAGCACACATTTTGTTACTGACACACCAGGGTTCAGTCGAGGTCCTGCTGCTGGTCACACAGAAAGCCAATCACTGAGACAACATGTACTGCCAGGGAAGAAGGCTTTAATCAGTCTCTCCAGCCGAGGAGATGGGAGCTCAGTCTCAAATCCATCTCCCTGACTGACTAAAATTAGGGGGTTATTTGACAGGGAAGAAACATAACCATGTGTGGAAAGACAGTAACTAAGGAGAGGTAAGGAAGCAATCCTAATGAATGAGAAGCCTAGTGTCTCATTGTCTGGATGCCATGATCTTGTGAGTGTCAGTTCTTTCATACTTTTTGAGAGGCCTGTGGGTACTTTTCTGAGGAAAGAACTCAGGTAAAACAAATGTTAAGTTTCAAGCTTTAAGGCCAGAAGGGACAATTTCTATCTTTATCCAAAAAAAACTGTCTATGAGACTATTGGGTCCGTTTCAATTTGAAAACAGCACCTCAAGAAAGGGCCACATCTTACACTGTGTTCACTTGTGCACAGTCTCATTGTGAGTTGTAATTTTGCATATAGATATTTCAATAAAATGGAAACATGCAATTGTGGGTACCCTACATGTGGAGCATGAGGTCACAGGGCCATTTCACTCAAGTTGCAAATATAATGTCTAGAAAAGCTATTAGTGTTGAGAATAAACCAGTTATTTAAAGTGATCACAGTTTACAGAAAAGATTACCTTCTGAAAGAGGTAAGAGACTCCAATCAATATAATCTGAGTATCATAAGTAAAATTAGAAAAATATCTCAGAAAGTATTGTTGGGAAATTTGATATGGTTGCTATACAAGCAATCCAGGAAAAAAACAACCAAACACAGACTAACAAATAAACCCTCCCTATTCACTGTCAGGCCCGGTGTAAGCCATCAGCTAGGATATGTTGTTTTGCTGATGGTGAGGTCACGGGGCAAAAGAACATGATATCATTCAGTAAACAAGACCAACTGGAAAACTAGTTTTGCATCCCTATGCCCCGCCACCCGTGAGTCACACGCTTACATTTAGGTATGTTAGCTAACTGCATCTCCATACAAAAACCATGCATATTTCACAAACCCAGATGGGTCACAAAGTCATGCACGGGTCTTATTTTTATCCAGTCTCCCAGGAGCAAACATCTGGTGCTTATTACTGGGTGTAAGCACATTCCATTTTGTAGCATAGAGATGTGTCTTAAACACAATTCATAAAACGTTTTCATCATTTATATTTTAGATAGATTCTGAAGGTTTCTATCTTATAATCTTTCCACAAATCGTGTGTGTGTGTGTGTGTGTGTGTGTGTGTAAAATAGGTTTTTAAAGAAAATCACCTCCACGGTCTCCTATTTAGTAAAGCAGGGCATAGGTGTGTGTCAACAGTTGATCTATTCTGTGGTTACCCATCACAAGTTACGTCAACATAGGCCATAAAAATATTATGAAAGAAGAACACAATACAAGTGTGAGACTAATATGTCCTACTCTGCTAGATTGTAAAGTTATAAGGAGTATTTATTACGTTTTATTTATTTTATGTACTCTTTGTTTTTCCCAAAACATGCGTTGAATGAATGAATGAATGAATGAATGAATCAATCAATCAATCAATGAGTAACAAAGAGAAAAGTTCATTTCCCAGAGGGCATGGTGAGTCTAGTGATTGGAAACATTCTTCTCTTTATGGAGGGCAAATATCTTATTTTGCCACCATTTTGTCTACAAGGCACCTATACTTCCTGTTTGCAAACCAAAATGGGTTGGCAATGAAATTGTCAGAATGCAGTCCAGAGCTGCTGCTCTTGATTTACAGCTAATGAAGCCCCGCTAAACTCAGTCAAAGTTGTCTTCCTGTCCCAGGAAATTCGAGGAGGAACTGGTACTGGAGTTAGTGGGCCTCAATTGGGCTTACCTCCTTTAATCTGGGGCCAAAGAGTTAACAAGTTATTATCATAAAAGAAGTAGTGAAATAGTCCTACTGAGTAGAAGGTGCATGTCAATTCGTGAAGAGTGATTGATGCTGTGAAAGTTAAATAATTTTTTACTGAAACAAGTATCTCCCTATTTTTAGCTGTTTGAAAGATAATTTATGAAGTCTTCATCTTTACCTCCCTCTCTTTTCATTAGAAAGCATGAGTTTCTGGCCTGTGGCATTTAGCTAATGCTTTCATTTGTCATTCAAGAGTAGAAATTTTGTTGAGTACTTTTTTTGAAATCCTAGGTTCAATTTTCCTAAACACTTAGCATTATAATCTGCACATGTCTTTTCAAGTTGATATAAGGTGTGTGTTAATAACGAATGTTAAAAAGGAAAAGCTCTACCTCCTTAGAGAAGACTTTTTCTAACTGAGGGAAAGAATGTCTATGCTTCAGCATGGGAGTGCCCTGTGCCCTGTGGCCAGATCTTACATTACAAACTCTTAATGGTTTTCAGAAGAGTTATGATTTTTCATGATTATTAAGGAAATACGTGAAAATAATAGAAATATAGAAATGGAAAAAATATAGAAAGTCTACATTTAAAAAAATGCTATACAACCCCATACCTCAGAGAAAAATAATCTCAATATTTTATTATGCTTCCTGCCTATCATTTCGATATTTCATTTTGAGATTAAACTATGCAATGTACACAGTTCTCTCCTGATTATTTCACACAAGATTATATTGAAAGTCTTTGGGTCATTCATTTGAACCTAATTGCAAACATACTTTAGAAACAAGTACACTATTTAGCTACTAAATAACCACTCGTTAAACTTGTCTTTGGTTTTTTTCACATTTATGTTGAAGGTAAGTTCTAAATACTTTTGATCATGATTTCATATTTCAGAATGCATTTCTAAAAATAGAACTACTGAATCAAAGGCCATGAACATTTTTAAGGTCCTTGGTACATATTTTAAAAATAATAATCAGAAGAATTGTACTAATTTATATTTCAAATAGCATAGTCTAAGAGCCCATCTCATCCTATTACTTCACCTGAAACAATTTTAACCCTCAAAAATTTATAAAAAGAAAAATTCACCATGGACTACCTTACCATTGTAACTTATTTGATTATCAGTGGATTGGATTTTCTTGTGTTTTATTAGCCATGTATATTCCCTCTTTAGTCAAGTCTGTTAATGTCTTTGCCCATTTTTATTGTCATTGGGTGTGTGTGCACACTCATGCCTGGGCGTGTGTTTGTAGGCGTGTGCCTGTTTCATATTATCTGCCTTGATTGCTATGTTTTTAATGACCAAAGTATTTACATTTTATGCCCTCAAATATAAAATATTTTATTTTGTAATCTTTGCTTTTAGCTTCTAAGCCTAGCTAAATCCATAACTTGTAGTCAAACAAATTTGCCCCTAACTACTTCACCTTCTTCATCTTTTCTCTCTATTATTTTCCTACTTCCTCATTCTCCTTTCATTTATCTCCTCATGAAATTTGTGCGAAATCCACCTGGAATTTTGGGAGTGGACTGTGAGGGTGCTTATGATAAATTTCACATTGTGTAAGTTGCATTAAGTTAGAAACATTCATTCTTATTAGTTAAGGATTTTTAGTAAATTATAAGACAATTTTAAAGTAAATTTCCGAATTTTACATTTTATCCATAGGAAATATTATCTGGATTTTTCATCTAATTTTATAATTCTAAAGTTCATAACTGTGATCATAGGTAATATAAAACATGCACTTTTAAAATTTTTCCTAAAAATTTAGAAGGCAAAAAATAATTGAAATATGTTTTTGAGTTGCGTTCTTGCGCCAATGCTTTCCCCTGATCTGTAATGCAATGTTATCATGTATTAAATTCTTACAGATAGTTTTGCAGGCTCAACTTTGCCACACAATATCTTATGTTCTTTTACCAGATCAACACTAATAAAAGTAGTAGTTATTAGAGGTTAATTGTGTTTTAATATTTAGTGGCAAAATTTCTCTCATTAATCTCTCTTTCCTTTTCAAATATTTCTTACTTCCCATAACGTTTCATTTTCAAGTATCCTTTACTATCCATAATGTTTCACGCATCTATCCATGTTTTTATATATCTTGTGTTGCATAATTTTAGGTAGAATATCTTTATTGTCAACATTCTTCTAATAAGTTTACTGAAATAAATCTATGTATTTGAAAGGGTGCAAACGTGATAAGAAAATCAAGTTTTTACCATATGGGTTTTTTTCAGATTTATTAAAAACTATAACTATTTTCACTAAGAGGTTTGTTTTGGAATACTGGCTCATAAATAGATATTTTATTAATCCTATTATTTCTGTCTACTTAATAGTTGTTTTAAAGAATGTAAACACAATTTCCAGAATACACATTTTTGATACATAAAAAGATTCTTTTTTTGTATTATAGATTCTATATTTTTCTTAATATTTTGTGCCCAAGTCCATATATTGTTAGATAATGAATTAATTAATGTAATATTTAAATATTCTTATTAAACAAAAATCACATGCTAGCTCATATTAAATACTATAAACACTATTAATCAAGAAAACTTCTCTTTAAACAGAGGCAGCTCTAATGGCTGTCTTTGTGTAAAGAGGTTTTCAATCAAAGTTTCTCTTTTTGAAGTAATTTGAGAAAATTGACCAGTAAGAATATAGTTGTTTTTAGAATTTCATGTGATAAAATTCAGAGTCCCAAATTAAAATTAACAATACCAGTAGATCTAGAGAATTTTTAAAGAGGTCAAACTTCAAAATGATATTTTATCCAAATAGGTAACAACAGTGAACATTCAGACTCAGAGAGAGAGGAATAAAAATATCCACATTGCTCGAGAGCTGTCTATAAATCACACAATAGTAATTATATTTAGCCTCCACAAAGAGCTCCTTTTAAAGAAAAATGACTCTCTCATAGTTGACTTTGCCCTAGAAAGGTATCTAGCAGATATCTATTTTAAAGTTCAAAGTCTAACTATTCAGTAATATGCCATTATTTCTTTCCACATCGTTGTGTGTCTTTTCACTGTTTGCTTTGACTACATAATTCCATTGTGACTCATTCTAACATTAGATCACACTGTAGGTCTTTATACCTATTTCATTGCAGAGGTGATTCACAAATTTAAACAAGCTATGTGCACGTAGCTCAACATTTTCAAATATGTAAATGTCTGTCCTTAATAGATGATAAATCCTCAAATACACTGTGCTAACACAAGACCTTGCTTCAATTTAACATTTTCAAACATGACATCCCCATACAGCCATGGAAATACTTCAGCTATGGATTGAGAAAGTAAAAAGTTAAGACATTTGTTTTTCAACTGCCTTATATTTCCCAAGTTCAAAAGTACATTGCCAGATTAACCAAACTTGGCTTTTGAGATATGTTCAATTTAACCATCCTGAGATTAGTTGATTGCAAGGGCACTTATGATAAAATATTTCACGTTTTATAAGTTGTATTAAGTTAAAAACATTCATTTTTATTTATTATTGGTTTTTAGTAAATTATATGAGAATTTAAAATAAATTTCTAAAATTTTACATTTTCATGCATAGAAAACATTATCTGGATTTTTAATTTAATTTTGTAATTCTAAGTTAATAATTGTGATACTATATAATATAAAATATGTATTTTTAAAATTATTTCTAGTATATTTTAAATGAAAATCCTCAATAATTGAAGAAAGATTTGAAGATAATAAACTGGAGGGTAATAATTTATAAGAATCCTAAACATTTGACAACATTACTTTGCTGAATTTAACCATATATCTTAACCCAGTCCAAAAGTTGTTGAGTTCAAACACAGGATATGAAACTTAAAAATAATAAATAGTAAAGAAATTCATAAAGAATCATTTTATTAAACCTTTTTGATGTCCTTTACTGTTTAAAATTAACATATTTTGTTGATTTTTAAAGATGTTATCTTTTATTTAAGAATAACTATAATGTTGGCAGTTAAAAATCAGAAGTTTCAGCTCAAAATATTACTTTTATATTTGGGGTAGCTATTCAAATATCTGGGTTTTATTCTGAGCTGTTTAACAAATATATAAGCATACAAATAGTATGTTACAGTCAACTGCAGTATTAAGAAATAGTTTGTGTAAAGCAGACAGTAGGGAATATGTAAGTAAGTTGTGTTTAACTATTAGAATTGGAAACATAATTTTAAATCATAGAAGCATGGAATAAAGCATTATGTAAGAATCTTCACACAAATTCAAAAAGGACCAGTATTCTACTCATTTGAAAGCCCATTTACAGGGAAAATTTTGACGAATACTTATTTTCCATTGTTAAATAAAACCCAGCTTCTAAACAGGGTGGAAAATACCACACAGAATTGCCATATGAGAAACAGCTTAATTGCAAATCAGCACGTTCCTTTCCAAGAATATTTTTGTTACCCCGACACCAGGGTGGTACTGTAGGTCCGTTGCTTGCCACACAGAAAGCCAATCACTGAGACAATGAGTACTGCCAGGGAAGAAGGCTATAATCAGGTGTGGCAGCCAAGGAGAACAGATCACACTCAAATCTGTCTCCTCAACCAATTAAAATTTGAGATTTATATAGCAAAGAAGAAATGCCACTACCTGCGCAAAAGCAGAATTAGGAAGGGGTAAGGACGAGTAGTTGGTCAGCAGGCAACAGGTGATTCGTTTGGCAATCATAATGAGTGAAGAGGCTGGGATCTCATTCTCTAGATACAATGATCTGGTGAATTTCAGTTTCTTTATATCATCAGTGGGCCTGATGGTTGGTTTCCTGAGAAAGAAACTCAAATAAGACAAATGTAAGCTTCTCGAGTTTTAAGACTGGGAGTGTCAATTTCTATGTTTCCTTTAAAAAACGTAAACATCAGTTCTATGGGACAATTGGATAAGTTTCATATTGACTATCAAAGTGGAGCTAATATATGAAAAAACTGTGCGGGGTCAAGGTGAAACTGCCTATCCCAGAGACAGAGCTGGTTTCCTTCAGGCTCCGTGAATATAGGTATGGCTCAGGGTTTAAGACAATAAATTCAGACCAATCCTAAGCCAACGCTAGAATTAGAACTGGTGCATTCCTAACCATGAATACTGATGTGACAATTCCTCTCATGAGTTTGCCACAACACGCAGCTGAAATGGCCAGACTTGGACTCTAGTCCGCAAGTGCCCCCCTACCAACCCTTGATCACCTTTCAGCAAAGGTTAGCTGGTAAGGAGGGTGAGGATTCAGGGTCCTGGGAGGTGTCCGTGTTTCTCTATTCACACTTTAAATGTCCCAGGCCTAAGGATGGGGAAAATTTCCCTTGAGTCTGGCTTCTGGCCCTCTTGTATCTCTGTGTGCTGCCTCATAATACATGGGCAGTAACATCTGTCTTCAGCATTTTCTGCAATGCTACTTCAGCAGGCCTAGTGTGCGTGCCATTTGTCCCTGCGTTCGTGTGTCCTGTGAGTGTTGGCTTTGTTGTCGTTCTTGATGTCTTGGTGAGACAGCATAGGGATGAGACTCCGTCCTGGCAGACAGGAGACACGGTGCTCAGGATCCTAATATGTCTAATAAGTCCTGGTATAATGCCTACTCTCTTAGCAAGCTGATCCCCTTCTAACTTGGCTGAACAAGCTAAATTCCTAACCATGAAGGGAAGACCCTAACCCTTTACCTCCTTGAGTGATGTCCCCCAAGGTTGCTAAAGTGGACTCCAGCATTCCTCCCAAGAATCTGTCCATCTTCCAAGGTCGCTGAGGTGAGACTGGCATTCCTGGTAAGAACCGGACCAGATACAGCCAGCTGAAGACAAGGTGGACTCAGCACCGGCCTTCTACTGAATTTTTCCTCATTATAATCTCGTTGAAATACTAAAAACACACCCAGGGGTGAAGACTTAATGTGCTAAGGAGATATATGATGTGTGAAGAAGCGTGTTATCAGACCACGCAGCTGATGAAAATTTCCAGCCTCCTTCTGCCTCCACAGGGCTCCTGTTCCCATCCCAGCTTCCTTAAAATGAGGAGGCCGAGCCCTTCAGGGAGCTAGCACTGGGTCCCTTTCCTATTTGCTGCTCCCTTGCTTTGGTTGAGCCTTAAGCCTATTCAACCTTGCCTGAGAACATTTCTGTTTGGCCTGGAGCTCATTTCTATTACTTATGCAAGAGCCCAAGAACTAGAGGTTCAGGCAGCAGTAACATTAGTAATGATGGAAATCTTCTCCTGACAAGCAGGCACTCCAGTTCCCAAGGGCCTCGTTAGCTATCCTGAGGAAGGGGAGGGTTGCCCACCTCTTTAAGCCCCTACTCTCTATTCAGGACTCCCCGTAGCAAATTCTGAATACAGCATACAGTTCAACCCTCCCCACCACACCATCCAACTCAGCAACAATCATTCCTCCACATTAGCTTTTCTGGACTATGACCCCATCTCCTTAACCTCCCTTCCGTTGTCCCTTCCAGAGTGAAGGAGAACGCTTCTGTTTGACCTATGGCCTGTATTCTAGGGCAAATCATCCAAACCTAATATACAAATTCAGTAAACATCTGTCAACTTTTCAATGATTTTGTAACAGACTAACACCAGCTTTATTCATCTATTTTACCTTTTTTCTTTTGTCTAAGGGCTGGGTTTAAAAATATACAAGTAAGTTAATTCCACAGTGCTTAGGATCTAAAATCAGAAAACTTGAGTTAGGATTTTACTTTTGTTATAAACCAGTCTATGTGAACTTGGGAACATTTTTCTGTTTTTATATATGACATCCACTCACACACATACACACATATGCTTATATATATGTTATATTTGTTTATCAACATCATTTATATAATAACAAACTCCATCATGATTAACTAAGCCTTCTCTCTTGAAACTGAAGGAGACCTTTATAACGCAAAGGATGACAGAGAGTCTCAAAAATGCTTGAGGGTAAAATGATAACTACATAAATTTTACAAAGGAAAAATCAGAGCAGAGTAGAATCAGGCCTATTATTTAATTAAAGGAATTCTAAAATGTCAGTTTCATAGCAAATATTTCATAACCGAATATTGAGCCATATATTTATTGTATTATTTAAGCAGTATATGTTGTACATGTTGTAAGTATGTTACCTGGAGACATAATACACGATGCCAGCTGTGTCTAGTATCATTGTCACACGAATGATTTTATTAGTCTCCGGGGTTACTTTTCAGAACTATGCTCAGATCAGAGGAGGCTTCATTATGGGGCAAGATCCAAGAAGAGCACAGGCCCAGTGTTGTTAGGGCAAGTTGTATGAGATGGAGCACATCCGAATCTCTGAATTCACCATGGGTTTGCACAGAGGTCCAGGTTGAGATTGTGATTTAAAAGGAGAAACAAGATCATCAAAAATGTAGGAAGGAAATGAGCAAAACCATGGATCACTTTACAACTGCTCGGACTGCAAAAGGCTTTTATGGGGGCCCAAAAGCAACCAGGAAAGACAATCAAATGGAGATTGCTGGAAAGTCTCTGAAAGTCTTTTCCCCATCATGCAGCCAAGTTCAACTTTGTTTACCTTCTCCTCGGGTAAAGCCTGATTTACTATCCCAAGAGGGAAGGCAGCAAAACTGTCACACATTCTGCCCATGTATGGCTGATTCTGTATCTTTCACAATCACCCTGTCATCAATAAAAATATGACTGGAATTTAGGTCTCCGTGATTCAATGTTTTCCTGTGCTGATTTAGATAATTAGTGCCTTCTGTCCTACCACAACAAAATGGCCCCGAGCTTAAGGTAGAGCTGGGGCGAGATGTCAGAGAGGAAAACTCTAACTACAAGTCTGAAATTTATTATTAGTTCAGAGACAAAATGATGTTTCAAGTCTCAGAAATGCTGATTTTGGTTAACTTTTTTTATTTCTTATTTTTATTAATTTTTTTTTTTTTTTTTGAAGTGGAGTCTCCCTCTGTCACTCGAGCTGGAGTGCAGTGGTGCTACCTAGGCTCACTGCAACCTCTGCCTCCTGGGTTCAAGCTATTCTCGTGCCTCAGCCTCCCGAATGACTGGGATTACAGGCACCTGCCACCACACCCAGCCAATTTCTATAATTTTAGTAGAGACACGGTTTTACCATTTTGGGCAGACAGGTCTTGAACTCCTGACCTCAAGTGATCTGCCTGCCTCGGCCTCCCAAAGTCCTGAGATTACAGCTGTGAGCCACAGTGTCGGGCCAACATTTTGCATAATAGACTTTTTTGGAAAAAGGGTAGCATTTTAAAAAAATTTCATATACATTCTGCAGAGTATATAAGCAATTTACCTTGTCAATGTGTTTCTATATAGTCTTAAGTTGTTAAAATGCTTTCCATTTTCTTGATATTTTCAAGCAAGCTTCTTTCAAGGGTAGATGACTAATATTCATCAAATACATGATCATTCTGAATGGCAAAATAAAGTAAATTAAAATAGATGTTGGGAAACTAAGTTCTTCCAGTATACAGTTATAATATGTCATTGCCAACAAATTTGGAAATTAGTCATAGTAAATTGATAAAGAACTTAGTTGGCAAATAAAATAAAGTTTTAATAACTTAATGCTAGATGTGTTATTGACATGCTTACAATTCCTTTATAAGAGTGTGCGAATTTTTAAAAAATCTACATATTTCGCTAACCAGTTGTCTACACCACTACTGCCAATAGAAATATAGTAAGACACATACAAATAGTTTTAAATGGTCTAGTAATGACATTAAAAAACTAAAACCAACTAAAGTAACTCTAATATTTAAACAATATGTTCAAAAATTATCATTTCAATGTGCAATTAATATGAAAGTTATGAATGAAATATGTTTTATTCTTCTATTCACACTACATCTTTGAAATCTGGTGTGTATTTTAAATGTACAGTACACCTCAATTAATCTTTAGCATTTTCAAAGTTAAATTTGAGACCAATGTAAATAATTATTCATTGATTCATTTTAAAGAGATAATAATAAACCCATAGCCTGTTAATACATTTATTAATAAAAGTTCCTATATTTTCTAATCATTTAAAAGTGGAAAGAGACGTTGTTTTAAATTTTGAAAAACGTGTTTAATGTCATCCACATCTGAAGAGCTTGTAGTCGCCTGAGGCTCATGGCTACTTTATTGGAAGCTCATATCTAAATCATAATCACCATTCATTTCAGGTTCAGTAGGACTCATTATCTTTCCTAAAAGCATTACAGATTCACGTCTCTACATTTTGTATTTTTACATCATTTATTGTTTATAAGTGCTGATCCCACTAATATATGTGTATGAATGAGAAGAATAACCAAGTCATTTAGCCAATGTTGCCAGGAACTTTCTGCAAATGTACTGGCTAATAAAACTGCTTCTAATGGCATTGCAAGCTGATGTTGTTTCTCAGTTTTGTGCTTAGCAATTTAGAAACATTACTGAATTTTTCTTGAGTACTAATTTGAAGTTTCTGTTGTATATATTATTATAAAGAAAATAGACCTCGAGTGATGTTTTTAGAAAAACAAATGTATTGTTTATTTACTTAGGTAATTTCAAAAAACTATGATGATGTCTACCATCATGGAACTAATAAACCAGTAGATCGCAATGTTAACTTTCTTAGATGGGTTGACCTTGAGTATATTGTTATAGATCATTCATATCACTGTGAAAAACAGAGGTGATGAAAAGTCTACATCACAATATTATTGTGAAGACAATGTAATTACTGGGCACAAAAATTTTGAATGAGTGCTTCCTCGTATCTATTAATAAGAACTAATACTAAATGCTGAAACAATTCATGAGCTATTCTGAAACAATTCATGAGCTATTCTGTATTTGCAATGGCAGAAAAGCACTTAATACTCATGATGGACTCAAGAATATCAGATCACAGACACATTCAGGGTCAGATTTTCATAAAAAAAAAAAACAGTGTTACTTATAGACATGTTCGCGTGGTTGCCACTTTGTGCTGGTGCCTTGCAAAGTTAGTGGTACTTAGATGACATTTGTTAAATATTTGATTCAACAAATGAAAAAAATGGCTGTTCAAGAATTTATTTTCTCAACCCTGTAAGTCACAGCACATTTCTTGGTTATGTAAAGTTACATGCTGAGGTGCCCTGGAATGTTACAAAGAAGAAAAAAAGTTTTGATTTCTCACTATGTGGGAAATAACAGTCTATATTTAATGGAGTTTTAAAATAGATAACCATATTATAAACTACATGTTACTACTAGGTCAATACTCTTCTGAAGACCTTTCATAAATTTTTAGGGATGAAGATTTCCAATTTTGAGTACAGTCGGTATATGTGTGTAGTTGGCATATAACAATATGAGAAAATGCCATTTAAAAGTTTAGGTCAAGAGGCCAAGGTTTTTTAAAAAATCTTAATTAGAAACGATTTCTCCAGGGAAAAACTCAATTAGCATTGAAGCATCTTACTCAAACTTTTAAAGTTCACACAGAAACAGATTTTTGCCATTTGGAAAGAATAAGGTGAAAAAAATCAAGAGAAAACCAGCCATTTATTAATATATAATGTGCCTTCCAGGGAATCATAAAACGCAGTGGAAGACTAAAACAAAATGAATACTACACACTTTAAACCCATTTGAAGTTTTTTTTATTATTTTTAAGAGAGGATCTTCAACAATTGCCTGCCTTTGTTATATGTAATTATACACCATTTAAGTCTTTACTCCGCCTAAGGTATTGATGGGGTAACACGACTGTCAACTTCTGGAACCAGTCAGCTTATGGCTGAGCTGAGGTGTTTTTTGGACTGATACAAATATTTACTTACAGATGGCATAAGTGAACATGTGTATTAAGTGTCAGGTATGAAATCCGTTTTATTTTAAAATAAAACCATGCTTACAAAATAAAATGAAAGGATTTTGACATTCATCCCAATCATTTTGGCCAACCAATCGGTATCATGCACATATTTGGGAATTCACTCTTGGGAATTGAAGGAACTAAGTCAATAAGATATTCTACACCAAAATGACAACATTGGGTTCAAACGTATTTAAAAAAAAAAAAAAAAAAAAAAAAAAAACTCATAAAGCTCATGTGGTGAATTCACCTCTCTGATCTGTAATAATCGTTCTGAAAATTTTTGTCTCAGGACCCCTTTACACTTTTAAGAATTTTAGAGAACCCTAAGGAACTTTCGGTTAAGTAGGTTATAGCTACAAATCTTTAGCATATTCAGAGTTAAATTTGAAACAATTTAAATGATTATTTATTGGTTCATTTAAAAGTAATAATAATAAACCAATACCCTGTGAACATATTTATTAATAAGAGTTACTATCTCTTCTATATTTTTTAAAAGTGGAAAATAGGCATTGCCATACCTTTTGAAAAATGTCTTTAATGTCTGATTTATAGAGCATAGCTGAGTTCTTTGAATACTTCTATGTGCTTCTGCATACATGCTATTGAAATATGTTGTATTGGATGAAGTATATAAAAATTTCAGCATCACACAGAGATGTATGTGGAAAAGAAGGGTATTATAATAGCCTTTTCAGATAATTGTGGTTATCCTCATGTGATACCATACCAAAATTTGACAAGTGGTAGTTTCTTAAAAGCATCAATGTGTGAAAATTGTAATGTAGAATCTGAAAACTTATCAGTGAATGTTCTGTACCCTGGTACATTAATATCCATGAGTTTATGTCACACTTTCAATGGATCATTTACCTCTGTATGATACCATGACATCATGCATGATGTCATTTGGAAATTACTAGATTTTTTAGTTTTTCAATTCCTCCAAATGTTGACATATTTAAATATATCATATCAAAAATTCACACTTATACCATCACCACTGATATCATAAGAGAAATATGTAGCTACTAGGAAGCTTCAATATCACAATAGTGATTCAATGTTTTCCAAAATTCTATCACTTGAAAGCCCAAATTTATTGGCAACAAATAGTATCCGTTGTTTTCCTTGAAGTGACAGGATCAGTTTATTCTGTTTAGGAAAATGTCTACTAAATACCCACGTCTGAATAACCTAAGATTTCTTGTTATTCTTTCAATTAAAAATTATTTTCCATGAAAAAGTAACTAAATCAACCCACAGCTGTATCCCACAAGTGCTGTTCCTTACTAATCATACTTTGACTTCCAGAAGCTAAGTATGCATATTTCCCATCTATCACAAGAATTTAAACAAGGAATGTTTAAAAATAGGTGTACTGAAGGGTCAATATTGTAAATTAATTTGTTTTACTGCTGTTTCTTAAATGAAGTCAGCACTTGATTCCTTTTAATGTTCTGATGGATAAAAATAAAACTCACTGCTGACATAGTTTCACGCCGCTGCTCATATCTGTGCTCAGCCATCCCTAGTTTTCTCCACCATTGCTTTTACCCCATCAGTGTAACACAAAAGGCAAATGATGTCTCCCTGTCATTATGAAAATCATTTTGTCACATATGTATACTTGTGCTACGTTGGTGTTGTACCCTACAACTTAAAGTATAATAATAAAAAATAAATTAAAAAAAAAAAAAGAAAATCAAAAAAAAAAAAAATCATTTTGTCTTGCAGAACTCCTGCAAGATCTCAGGGAGAGAACATATTGAGACCCACAGCCCTGTATATTTCCACTAAGCAGGGATCCAGCTTCAGCTGGAACGACTTAAGCCAAGATATCCTTGCTTGGCACAGCAATGATAGTCTCCCTTAATGAAGTTGAAATCCATCTCCCTATAACTTCCAGTAATAAATCCTACCTACTCCAACCTCTTGGGGAGGCACAGAAAAAAACTAACTCCTCTTCCATATGGCAGCCTCTCCACTATTTGAAGATAGTTTTCATGAATTCCCAGATCTGGGCTTCACCAGGCTCAATATTCTTTTATTCATCATGCTTTCCATATAGGAATTAAATTTTAACTTGTGTGCCCATCCTTACTACTGATACAGTTCAGTTTATTATGAACCATCTCACTGTTTATTTTTAACTTTATTTTCAAAGATGTCAGATCTTCATTGCTATCTGGTGGTGTTCCTTGCCCAATACGAATGTCTCGCTTTTATATTTTATGGCATTACCTCTTAAAAAGCCAAATATTAAAAAATTAACACAACTGATAACATCCTAGTAAGAAATAACACAGAAAACACAGATTAAAAATATCAAGAATCTGCTGGGCATGGTGGCTCAATGTCTGTAATCCCAGCACTTTGGGAGGCCGAGGCGGATGGATCACCTGAGGTCGAGTTTGAGACCAGCCTGGCCAACATGGTGAAACCCCATCTGTACTAAAAATACAAAAAAAAAAAAAAAAAAGTCAGGTGTGGTGGTGGGTGCCTGTAGTCCCAGTAACTCTGGAGGCTGAGGCACGAAAATCACGAACTCGGGAGGCAGAGGTTGCGGTAAACCAAGATCACGCCACTGCACTCCAGCCTGGGCAACAAAGCAAGACTCTGTCTCAAATTTTTAAAAAATCAAGAATCATAAAAGGCTGATTACAAATCCCATCTACATAAAAACGTCACTTTATGACAAATATTGAAAAAAAGTTACAACTTTGATTAAAAAATACAAATTTACCAAAACCGACACTAGAAAGAGAACCTTAAAGTTATTATTTATCTATTAAACAAATTGATTCTCTAATTGACTAAAAGTAATTGAAACTAAGCCAAAAGAGAAAATCTGGGCATAAGCTGACTTTGCTGAGAAACTCTTCTAAGCATTTAAGAAATAACTGAAAACAATGTTTCATAAACTCATCCAGAAAATAATTTAAAAGGAGCACCTTCAAACTTATGTTTTGAGGCCAGCATGCCTCTGGTAGATTGCACTAAAGTTCATCATTTTCCTCCTCTGCCTGTCTCCATGCCCATTCCTAGTTTCCTCCCACATAGATTCTGCATTGGCCATGAGACTTGCTTTTGCCTGTAGGACAGCAGAAAGCATGCTGCAAGAAGAGACTTGACAACATGCACACTCTTTCTGAGAACCCAGGAACCACTAGGAGAACACGCTGGACCAGTCCCTGGAGGATGAGATGGGTGGAGGAAACCTGAGTTGTCTCAGCTGGGAATGTTCTAGGCCAGCCAGCTCCCAGCCTGCTCATGAGCTGGCCACAGATGAATAAGTGCCCAGCTAAGAGTGGCCAGTTCTAGTTCGGATCAGCAGAATTTCCCAGACAACCCATAGATGCCTGAGACAAACATAAATTCAGTGGTTGACCACGTACCCCACCACATTGCAGCACAACATGGAGAACGACCTATTGAAGACTCAGCTAAGTCAATAGCTGGGAGAGGATACCTTCATTGTCAAGGCACTGCCCTGCAAGGTCACAGTAAAGCATGAAACTGGAAGGCAATGTTTTGTGCCACCTCTTTTGTACTTGAGGTCAATAGGTCTAGGAACCAAGGAAACAATGACACATTTTGAAAAAAAAAAAAATTTTGCTTCCCTTCCCATGATCTTGGGTTCAGCAGGTTCGGGAGTCTGACTGGCAGAGGGCAAGGGCTTGTCCAGTGACACACTTCTACACTGCAGGCCTTTTCTAGGCTCTGGAAAGTACCTCTTTTTGCCCCACGAGGCAGGGCAGTGGTAATAACTCCCTGATAGTCCCAGCTTCTGTTCCTTCTGTATCTCCTGTTTGTTTCCCTTAGCTCCACCCGAACTTTGCAAAGTTTGCATTGCAAAGCTTCCAGGGTGGAAAATGCTATGTTTTATGTGGAGCCCTGACCCATACGGTCGGTGAGAATAGTTCCAGGATTTTAAATCCAGGAAAAGCAAGGCAAGAAGCCTACAAGAGTTTTTGATGTCTTTCAATGACATCGAATTACCAGATAATGGAAAGAATCTTTTTCCAGATAGAATTGCATCCTATCCGTGAACTTAAACTAGCTGCTATATTTCTGTAGTTCTGCTTTTTGTTTTAAAATTATAACTGTGAATACTATGAAGTTTTACCTAGTGTATGCTAGTTCACATTATTTGTGCCAAAGGTAAGATTTCTTTCTACTTTGTTTCTTAGTTCATTAATCATGGTTGGGCGCAGTGGCTCACGCCTGTAATCCCAGCACTTTGGGAGGCCAAGGCAGGCAGATCACAAGGTCAAGAGATTGAGACCATCCTGGCCAACATGGTGAAATCCCATCTCTACTAAAAATACAAAAAAATTAGCTGGGCAGGGTGGTGTGCGCCTGTAGTCCCAGCTACTCAGGAGCCTGAGGCAGGAGAATCGCTTGAACCAGGAAGGCAGAGGTTGCAGTGAGCTGAGATTCTGCCACTGCACTACAGCTTGGGCAATAGAATGAGACTCCATCTCATAAATAAATAAATAAATAAATAAATAAATAAATAAATAAATCACCCAGGATAGAGAGACTATTTTACTAACATCTGCGTCCCCCAGAACCTAACTCTGTGCCTAAAATTATTTACACAAATGACTGAATAAATGGAATACTTGTTTCCCACAGTTCAAGTTCATGTTGTTAAATTTTACTATAACCTGTGTGTCTCCAAGTTCTTTAATCTGGGCTTTCCTTATTCTTTAGTATCTCTCTCTCTCTCTCTCTCTCTCTCTCTCACACACACACACACACACACACACACACACACACCCCTGCATAAGCCCCTACCAATTATGGAAAATTTAATATAGACTGTAGAGATTCTCATGGTCATCTTTGATTTATACTTTTTTCCTTCCTTCCTTCCCTCCCTGCCTCCTTTCTCTCTCCTTCCTTCCTTCCTTCCTTCCTTCCTTCCTTCCTTCCTTCCTTCCTTCCTTCCTTCCTTCCTTCCTTCCTTCCCTCTTTGCCTCTTTCCCTTCTTCCCTCCCTCTCGCTTTCGTTTCTTACTCCCCTCATTCCTTCCTTCCCTCATTCCCTCCCTCCCTCCTTTCTTCCTCTTTCAGTTTGAAGTTGAATTATCTCACTGCTTATTGTAGCCCATCTTACAAATAAACCCAAATGTAAGATGTAACCACTTTTAACAATTTTCCACAAAGCCAAAGGCTTGAGGACATTACATGCTACACATCTTTACTAAACTCTGCTGTAATGAAACAGTTCGTGTCACAGTTCAACCGTTCCTTATGTGGCCTGCACCTAAAACCCCAGTCGCTTCACAGAGTGCCCTGCCGATAGACCTCCTCCCCAAAGGGCAAAGCCTTTCATCCATTTCTGGACCCTTTGCTACCCACTGCTCTTCAAATATCATATTTTCTTCTTTTAGGACAATTCCATACGTTCTTCTGAACTGACTCCAATCAGTGAAAACTTCTCTTGCTCTATTGCTTCAAGTCACTTAGGAAGGAGGTAGCTACATAAAATTCTAAACTGAAAACTAGAAACGTTTTCCTCTAAAAGCCACCTGCCTAATAGGAATCACAATGTCATACTGAAAGTCAAAATCAGCTGAAGTAAGTTTTTGCGTTCAGTAACATTTTTTTTCTACTGTGCAATCAGTTTTGAACATGCTTGTGTTTGGCATAATATCCTTTTTTTTTTTTTTTTTTTTTTTTTTTTTGAGGTGGAGTCTGGCTCTGTTGCCCAGGCTGGAGTGCAGTGGCGCTATCTCAGCTCACTGCAACCTCTGTCTCCTGGGTTCAAGCGATTCTCCTGCCTCAGCCTCCGGAGCAGCTGGGACTACAGGCGCCCGCCACCACACCCAGCTATTTTATTTTTTATTTTTTGTATTTTTTTAGTTGAGACGGAGTTTCACCGTGTTAGCCAGGATGGTCTCGATCTCCTGACCTCGTGATCCCCCCGCCTCGGCCTCCCAAAGTGCTGGGATTACAGACGTGAGCCACCGCGCCCGGCCATGTTTGGCATAATATCTTAAATGTTCTTTCCTCCATTTCTGCCAAACACTGTAGTGGGACAGGACAAAGGTGTGTCAGAAACAGAGCGGTGCGTCAGGGACTACGGAACACAAGAGTGTACATTCTAGTCAGGGTCATCTGCTGGTATGTCCAAGGATGGGTGTGTGTGTGTGTGTGTGTGTGTGTGTGTGTGTGTGTGTGTTGTAAAATATGATGGCTTCAAGCAGATAGTGGGATATCTTCAAACAGATCTGTCTCAGCGACATTAACGAGCAAGAAACAAGTTGGACAACACTCTTTAAGATAAAGGTGCTTTCTCTGCATGTTCTCACTCATAAGTGGGAGTTGAACAAGGAGAGCACATGGACACAGGGAGGGGAACATCCCACACCGGGGCCTGTCGGGGGTGGGGGGCGAGGGAAGGGAGAGCATTAGGACAAATACCTAATGCATGTGGGGCTTAAAACCTGGATGATGAGTTGGTGGGTGAGGCAAACCACCATGGCACATGTATACCTATGTAACAAAACTGCACATTCTGCACATGTATCCCAGAATTTAAATTATAATTAAAAAAATAATAAAGGAAAGAAAACAACATAAAGATGCTTTTCATAAAGAAGATTACTGGGGTTCTTCAAATAAAGCATCTGAAAGAAGTTTCTAGCTGTACCTTAGTATAACTACAGACCATCCTTTGTCTTGTATTTAAAGCCCTTGCATGTCAGAGATTTCTGTTCCAAGTTCCCATCTCAGCCGTCTCAGCCACCTCCTCTTCCTGTGGCATTTAATTACTACTAAATGTTCTTGCCAGAGCAAATGCATCTGCGTTCTCCCTCTATACACAGCATCTAAACGAGATCTACATTTTTTTTTTATTTGGTTTACCTCAAACAAGGAAAATATTTGTAAGCAAATACAAGGATGTGTCGGAGAGTTCTATTGTCTCCCGTATCTCACTGCCGTCTTTTTCCTTTTGATGTAACAGCCAGCCTATTCCCAAAAAGAGACGCCACTAAACATTTACTTCCTTCTCGTTTTTTTCTGATTTCCCTGTGACTCTTCCATTCAGAAAATATTCACCCCTGTTATCACCCTATGATCTTAATTTTAACCAAATGCATAACCCACAAAGTATTTCTTGGCTAAGCAAACAGTGAAAACATGCCCTTGGTTGTAATGCGTTCAGGACACATTCCAACCCGTAATATGAAATTGAGACATCTCAGAAAATGAAATAAGCACATATACATGCAGCTATTTATATATTTGCCAATTTTATTTGCATTTTTTTTTTTTTACTTTGTTATGTTCCTATTTAACCTGTAAATAAAAATTGCTAGGTAGTACAAGTCACACATATATAATAGAGATTTGGAATTGAACCATGAAATTTGTTTTCTATTGGAAATTGAGAATAGCCACAGTGCTTGAAGTTTTGATTCAGTTCATGAAAAGGCTTACTTTTTTTAGAGAATAGGTATAGAATCCTAAACGCATGAATGGAGGAGAATATCTATCTGGATATAAGCATTTGTATAAATATATGTATATTACTAGTTCATATTCTTATATAAAATAAATAATACTAACATACCACCTGACTGTAATAGTAATGTCATTGAAATGTATGAATATATGAGTCATTCTGATATATGAATACCAGCATCAATAATAAATTGATCAGAATAGAGAGTCAGTGCTAGCATTTTTTCACTTGCTTCCTGTAGATTTTATTGCCCAAGTTGTGTCTTATGTTTGAGTTTTCAAGAAAGCCCGTACATCTCACTAGATTGACACTTTAATTGTCTCCTGCTTGGGATCTTGATGAGCTCCCCAGGCCTATGTCTGTAACCAAGTCAGATGAAAGACCTCCTCTTTTAATTTTCAAAAGGTCTCATGACTCTCATCCTAATAAACAATGTTTAAGTAGAAACGATTAAATATGACAAATGGAATAAATATTACTACCTCTCATTTATAATTCAAAATAATCACGTGGGATGGCATGCAAATACAAACAACATGCAAATATATACTCCCTGTGTTTTCTATAAAAATTTTCCAATGGAACAAATTAAGAACTGCCTGTACAGTTTATTTTGCAGTGTTTAAAAGTGAGGCAGCTTTTCTAGATCAATATACAGAACATACAACTACGTCTTATTTAGCAGGATTTTACGGGAAAGTAAACTGAGAAACATACATACAGCATATATACATTGATTTGTATTTGTGCTTATTGTTCTTTCTTTTGCCATGAGTGTCCTGAGACTGCTCAATTATTAAATTTATTTCCAAATAGTCCTTTTAATCTGTTTACCTTTTCAGATAAAAAATATATGTGTGATTTTTCTGAGCTATGGGCAGCATCTCAGTTTGTACTCTATTTTAAAATAAGAGCAATTGTTCTGCAAGGGACGTTTCCATTGTTTACTTGTTCTTACTTCCCCTCTCTCAATAAAACTGAGCCTCATGCGTAGATTCAAGTTACGCAAAGCTTAGATTAAACTCTTCAGTCAGAAATATTTTTGTTTCAAACTCAATTCACTCAGCAGAAAGAAAATACCCTTTCTTCCTCCCTTCCTCCTTCTCCTTTTACCTACTACTCCCTTCTTCTTCCTCCCCCTCCTTCTCTGCTTTCTCCTCCACCTCTTCATTCTTCATGAAACTTTAACCATACTGACCTTTGTTCCTTTAACATTGATCCTGAACAACTTGCCTTACATTTGATATGTTCTATGATGGCATTTTGAATGGGTGTGTCATATTCTGCCACATGAATGTATCTAATTTATTTAACGCTTTCCTGATACTAAATCTGCTCTTGAAATATATATATATATATTTGAGACAATATATATGAGACAAAAAAATATATATATGTATATGTATTTGAGACAAGGTCTTGCTCTGTTGCCTAGGCTGGACCGCAGTGGTATGATCATGGCTCACTGCAGCCTCGACCTTCCAGGCTCAGATCATCCTCCTACTTCAGCCTTCTGAGCAGCTGAGACTACAGGTGTGGGCCACCATGCCTGGCTAATGTTTTTTATATTTATTTATTTATTTAAGAGACACAGTTTTGTCATGTTGTCCAGGATGGTCTGGAACTCCTGGGCTCAAGTGATCTGCAAACCTCAGCTTCCCGAAGTGCTAAGATTACAGATGTGAGCCACTGTGCCCAGCTTGAACTTTCAAATGATGATGTTGAATTTATTTAGATGAAGAATTAAAGAAACAAAAATGTTTTCAATAGTTGCTACATTTATATTATCCTTAGAGCTTCCCCAGGCTTGTTTCAATGCCTCCACTCTGTGTCATCATGATCTTCAGAAAAGCTTTGCATTAGAAGCAGTATCATTTTTTATTGATGTGTTATGAGTTTATGTCTCTACTATTGTCTCATCTGCATCTCACAGTTGTGTTTCATGGCTGCATAGACCTACTCAGGTAACCAAAGGCAGTGTTGTTGAGAGTTTAAACCTGAATCGCACCCACACTCATGCACAAGGAGACTATACTCATGGAGCCCTCACCATGTGATCAAACCTATGCAAGGCATAGTTCAAATGATATGGTCTGAGGGTCACCGGCATTGAAGGATAAAAATAACTATAACAATAAAACAATGATGATGATAGCTAACACTGTATAACACTACTACATCTCTGAGAAAGCTCTACATACTTGAATGTAATCATTATTTACTTCGAACAACAACCCATATGACTATCATTTATCATTGTCTCCATTCTGCACCAAGAAAATGAAGGCCAAAAAAAGTCTGTGTAATTTTCCTGAGATGATACACACTTGCAATTAAAGGAGCAGGGCTGGAATCCCAGGCAGTAGGGCTCTGGGTCTGCACACAGTTTATAAGAGGACTGGGAACCAGGCAGAATAGTCAAAGAAAATTGAAGAACAGAACCATTTATTATCAAGTGCTAAATTGCTAGACAAAAATAATCAGTACATTAGCTACTGTATAATGAGGTGTTAATTGTGTGGTAAGGAAAAAGGAACTTGGATAAATTGCAGTCTTCTCAAACAAAGGAGATTAAGGACTACTCCATGGAGAAAGTGCCAATATGTAGAAAAAAAGACCAAGGTCTTCTGCAGATAGAGGGCAGGAGGAGTAGAACCAATATTGTCTTCATATCACCAATGTCGGTTTTGTATTTTTATTTTGCCAATGAGTACTCTGGTTGTTGATGTTGTTAATATGGCAGGAAAAACATTTTAAAACAATTGTGGTATTTTGTTTATTTTTATAGATGTAGATTTTAGAACAACTTTAAATTCTTGTGACAGCTGCCAGAGGAGGATTACTGTGGACATTTTAAAGGACTAATTTATAACACAATTCAGAATTCTACGGCAATATAATTTCAGAAAACAGATTAGTGTGTGTATACTAATTGAGCATGGCACTTTGAAATAAAATCTAAGCCTGCGGTATGTAACTTGATTCCCTTTCCCGCAAGGGGAATGGCCCATCGACTCTCAGGGAACAATAGGGTCACACTGTCAGTGAACTTGACTCTACATGAACCTCTTGAGGCTGCCAATAGTTCTCAGGCTCTGGGCGGCATCCGATTTGTTAGATGGGGGTCCTCATGCTTCCCTGGATCTTGTATCCACACAGTACATGTCTTTTCTTCCATACTATAACTTTAAGTCTCTTTGTAGGAATAAGTTTTTACCAAAATTTACTTTGGTTAAGACCTACTGGTAATGGGGAAATATTGAATAACAATCAGTATTTCCAGGGAGCTTGTGTTTCATTGTGCAATGTGCTATTTTGAAAACTTTGACAGACCGAGTATTCTATTTAAGAAAATAATTTTAGTTTATTATTTGGTACATTAGTCATTTATCACTAATTAGAATCACTTGAAATGAAAAAACAAACACATGAACAACAACAAAATCTTGTGTCTGGTGTGTCCAACCATATGACCATGAGTTATTACGACCCCCCTGATTCTTGTAGGCAAATCTGCTAGTATCATTAATTTTGGGAAAATGTTACAACTGCAATTTATTTTTATGGGGAAAAACATCCAAATCTTATATATAACATGAACCTTCACTTAACTAAATTTTAAGTAACTGTGAGAAAACTCTCACCTATGATCTTAAAGCTCTTGCAAAATGACATCAGCTTTAATTTTATAGCAAGTTCAGATTTGCACTTTCAGACAGAGGAGAAGAGGTTTGTGTTTTGTGTCCTGCTTAGATAATACAACACAATCAAACCTGGCAAAGCTAACATTAGATCTGATTACACTTAAATTCTCCTATTTACTCCATTCTATTTTTATTTATTTGTTTGTTTGTTTATTTATTTATTTATTTAGAGACGGAGTCTCGCTCTGTTGCCCAGGCTGGAGTGAAGTGGTCGGATCTCAGCTCACTGCAAGCTCCGCCCAGACCGGGTTCACGCCATTCTCCTGCCTCAACCTCCCGAGTAGCTGGGACCACAGGCGCCGCCACCTCGCCTGGCTAGTTTTTGTATTTTTAGTAGAGACGGGGTTTCACCGTGTTAGCCAGGATGGTCTCGATCTCCTGACCTCGTGATCCGCCCGTCTCGGCCTCCCAAAGTGCTGGGATTACAGGCTTGAGCCACCCCGCCCGGCTATTTTTATTTTTTAAATGTTTCTTTATTTATTTAGAAACAGGGTCTTGCTCTGTCACCTAGGCTGGAGTGCAGTAGTGTGATCATAGTTCATTGTAGCCTCAACCTCCTGTGCTCGAGTGATCCTCCTTCCTCGTCTCCTGAGTAGCTCCGACTACAGGTACACACCACCATGCCCCTCTGACTTCAAGTCTTCATCCAGTTATTCTGTGGTTCAACTGGAGGAACTGCTTTGTTTCCCCACAAGAAGCATACATATAAATATTTTTTAGAGATGGGGTCTCACTGTATTACCCAGGATGGTCTCAAAGTCCTGGGGCTCAAACAATCCTTCTTCCTCAGCCACCCAAAGTTCTGGGATTACAGGTATGAGCCACCATACCCAGTTCCTCTCCATTCTAAAGAGAGAGGTTCCTTCATTATACTTTAATCAGTTTATAGTGATATCTTTATTCAAACTTACATAAAGTGTTAGTTTTCTGAATTTTTCAAAACATCTAAGATTAAATTCTTTTTATTTTGATAAGATAGTTAAGAAGTAAATTTACTTAATAATTGTATCATTATTAATGTACTTTATGTTTCCAATATCATCAGTCTATATCATTAATGTATTCATATAGGCCATATTTATCTCTCTTAGTGCCATGGGCTTGTTGTAAATGCTAATGTAGTTTATTTCCAGATCAGCTTGAGTAGGCTGACGCCTTCTGTCTTTTCACATAAAAGGGAAGATCTCTCGTTTTCAGAGACTGATGATAATCCTACTATGTTGCATACCCCACTTACCTTTTCACCTTTGTATGTATATATATATTGACTCAATTTTAATTCAAGAACTCCATTATGATAATTAAGTATGAACCACACTTTGACAATTGTTGTGGATGTAATTCTTATTATGCTTCGCTCATGACAAGATAAAGCCGTTGATTTAAGTTTTGGCAGATGAGCAGAACTCCTGCAATGATTCCAGCTGGAAGAGTAGAGGGAAGAAAAACATCATGTCTGTTTGGCTCAAATATTTGTTCGAATGAAATTATAAAGCTGGAATGACCAGAAATATTGTAGTTTGAAAATGTAGAAAATCCACAAAGTTTGTAAATATGCTGGTGATAATGTTTTGAGTGTTTAGTGCCACAAGGAAGAGTTGATCAATAGAATCTGACAATCCTGCCGGCTGATCCATATAATGTCATTGCCTCTCTTGCTGGTAGTGGGTCCATTTTCTGAAATGTGCAATAGAATAAGTCCTCTTTATTCTATTGTGGCAGCTATGAAGTTTTGTTATAAGTTGAAATAGTTGTAAAGAATGTAATTTTCATATCAGCAAATATGGGAGTTTCGAAATTAAAAAGGGTCGACTAAAAATTAGACACATTATCTTAAATTTACCTAGTGAAATCTAAATACCAGAATGATTTTATCTCTCAGATTATTCATTGAAAATATACATGGAAAATCTCAAATGATGCTTCTTGCCTGGAAATAAAGCAGTTCTTCCAGTTGAACCATAGAATAACCGGATAAAGATTTGAAGTCAGACCTCCAACTGTCCTGCTGAGGAATGGAATTATTGTTTGCCTTCTTTATGCCTCCATATAATTCCACCACCCCCTGCTTATAGTGACTCTCCATTTTGAGGGAAGAAATGTATTCTTTTTCTCAGTCTTTACAAATATATCAAGGGAATATAATTTCCTTCCAGATACAATATATTTCTTTTATAAAGATATAGAGTAAAATGTCAGAGGTGATAAACATATTTCATTTTAAAGCAATCTAAAAAATGGATTGCACAAAAAAATCATAGATGTTTCTTATCCTGATAATACTCACACGACAGTTAAGGACAACACACAAGTGCCACAAATGTAAAAGGTCACATAGTAATAAGATCAGCATGATTCCTGAAGCACACTGCAGTGTTTTGCCCATAGCGGTTAAGCATATTTTTCTGATCAGGGTCAGTTATGAGGACACAGAAAGCCAGATTGTCTGCTTTAATTGAGCATCACATGCTTTTAGTACCTGAAGGGCTAGACTATGCAGTCTCTTATGGACTCATCCTTTGAACAGAGGACTTCCATCTGCTGGAAAGCACTTTTCCATCGTTTAAGTCAAGGTCATCTTATGGGCTGGAAAGGATGTGTAGAGTTGGAACCTTGCATCTATCTTGGAGGCAAAGTTTCATAAAACACTTCCCTTTCCCTGTCCTTCAGTGATGCCAACACCAAGGAGATGCCAGTACAAGGCTAGTGATGGGGACATGCACCGCTGGTCCTCATGAAGACATGGATTAGGTGGAGAGGTAGGACAATAGCCAGCACCACAGAATGGCTGGTGCACAGATAATGGCACTTGTCACCCGATATCCTGGAATCCTATCTCAGCTTTGACTTTGGCAGGTGTCAGTCTACCTAAACTGCCTCATCTGTGAGATACAAGTTCCTTTCTCAAACAGTTACTTTCTTCTTTTTATTGTTGTTGAGTGGTAAGGACATTTGATAACATGGCTTATATAAAATGCCAGTGTGTCGAATACTGTCCGCCTGGATTTCACATCCACTCAGAATCTCAGAATGTGACTTATTTGGAAATAGGGTCTTTGTGGGTATTATTAAAGTAAAGATCAGGATGAAGGTGACTGGAGTCAGATGAGCCTTAAATCCGGGAAAAGTGCCCATGTAGGAGACAGGAGGGTCCACAAAAAGACTCAGAGGTAACGATATGACACCGAACCTAGAGATGGGTGCGATGCTGCCAGACGCCAAGACGCAGGAGGCAGCAAAACCTGGGTGAGGCAGGAACGATGCTCCCTAGAGCCCTGAAGTGTAGCTCTGCCAACAGCTTGATGTTGGACTCTCCAGCCCCCAGAACTGTGAGAAAATAAATGTCTATTATTTTAAGCCATAAAGTTTGTGGTAATTTGTATGGCAGCTCTGGGAAGACTAAGTTTAATTAAGCATTGCTTTGATTAATATGAATCTTATTGGACTTTTTTATTATGTCCTGTCAAGACTTACGAAGGTGAGCAGCAGGCTGGTGTAGACCTTCCTTGGATTTGAAAAGTTTAGATCGTCAACTGGGAGAGAGAATTCCTCAATTACTCATTGACTGAATCAAATGTACTTTTCTCAAAAATCTTAACATCTTTTGCTACCTCCTGTTTGTGGTTTGCCTCATGATGTTATTTCTTCCATTGCTAATAATTTTCTTTTTCAACATGAATGGGTGACCACCACAAAAGACTGGATTGCACTGACTCTCTTGCTAGAATAAATAAGAGAGCATCACTGAATTTTTAGCCAAAAGACAGTTCGGGATCACCTCATTTGATGGAAATTTTTGCCTATTTTTAACACCAAAAATAAATTTAAAAACTATATATTCCCTCCCACAATGTTGCAAGTGTAAGTGGCAGCTACAAACTTTTGATATAAGTTGAAATAGTTGTAAATAATGTAATTTTCATATCAGCAAATATGGGAGATTTAGAAATAAAAAAGGGTTGGTTAAAAATTAGACACATGATCTTAAATTTACCCAGTGAAATCTGAATACCAGAATGATTTTATCTCTTGGATCATCCATTGAAAATATATGGATCATCCATTGAAAATATACATGAAAAACCTCGAATAACAGTTGGCATTTCTACATCATTTTCTTCTCCTTGAATATAATTATCATTCCATTTCTTCCATAGAATTTTATGTTAATGTAAATGTTTCTGTGCTTCAAAGTGCTTTGCTCATCACCATATTATTTTGCTGCAATAAAAATATGGATGTAAATGTCTGTGACCACAAGACTCTAAGGGTTAAGAGCTTCTTCTAGACTGATTTTTCATTGAATTTTTTAATTTTTTATTTGCATAGGTTATTGGGGAACAGATGGTGTTTGGTTACACGAGCAAGTTCTTTAGTGGTGGTTTGTGAGACTTTGGTGCACCTATCACCCGAGCAGTATACACTGCACACAATTTGTAGTATTTTATCCCTCACTCCCCACTCTTTTCCCCTGAGTCCCCAAAGTCCACTGTGTCATTCATATGCTTTTGCATCCTCACAGCTTAGCTCCCACTTATGAGTGAGAACATATGATGTTTGGTTTTCTTTTCATGAGTTACTTCATTTATAATCATCTCCAATATCATCCAGGTTGCTGCAAATGCCATTAATTCATTCCTTTTTTAAATTGATACAGAATTAAACAAACAGCATACATACTATAGTCAAAACACATAAACACATAGATACAGCAATAATCAAACAACATAAATAGAAATGCAACATAAGTAGCTGAATTAATCACACAATATAAATACTAATGTAGGGGGACTTCTGGAACTGCGCTGGCCCATGACCCTTCAAAGATGTCTCCAGTGGGAGTGAGGCTGCTTGCTCGGGCCAGGGGTTATTCCTGGAGACAGACCTTGCTGTGATCAGTCAGCACCCACTGTTCTGACAGTCCTGCAAATGGGTCACTCAGTCCTTGAGGATGATCCTGGCAATGTGACCTGGCATGACTGCACACAGCACCTTCATGCATCGATGCATGAAAGCATTTAGAACAGCACTCAACATGCCACATTTCATAAATTAAGAAATTATTAACATCAATAATGAGCTCTGTTTTGATACTCCATACTCTGAAATTGTTCTGCCATTTCTCTTATAACCAAGTCTGTTTATAGACAGAGAGAAAAGTACTCTATATAAAGACCCAGTGTAGAGACTGCTTTATCAAAAAGAAGCAAGTCCTAGAAAAAAAGACTTGAAATCCTGAAAACCTCCCTATCTCTTGTTATCAGTCATTATTCAATCTCTGGAAATATGACAAGAAACCAATGTGCAATGTAAACATATTGTAAACATATTCTTCACATCACTAGGCTGAATAAAATATAATATAAAATTATCGAGTAAGACAAGAAGACGTCTAGCATTAGTGAGATCTAAAGATGAAAGTATTGGGCACATAAAGAAAAAGAGGACCTAAATAACAGCCTAATGCATTTGAATAGCCAAACTAATATTTTTATGCTCTTAAAAAATGCAAATCCATTTCCTAGGTTTTATAACTTGTTAACATATCTTGTAAATCACACATTTTCCATTGTAGAATTTTATTTGTTTAAGTTGAGCATCAAATGAAGACCACATCTCTTACCTAGAGAAAGCAGTTTTTAATCTCTTATTGAATATCCCCTCCTCCTTCTATTCTGGTTCACTTCTCTTCTGCTAAAACTCATACGCTATAAGCCCGAAGCACATAAGTATTTGGTGAAACTTAAAGTTTTCCAGATTCTATGTAAGCATCTATGATATTTCTGTAAAAATACATGACAATGTCTAATAAACTCTTAAATATATGCTTAATGTCAAATATATGTATCTATGTTAAGAATAATACTTCTTACTAAAATTATTTTTCTTGTATTACATAGAATATTTCTTCAAAAGTGGGTTAAAGATGTTGAAATACACTATTGTTTATTAAATGTGTTTGCATAAATCTGCTCTTACAGAAAGTTACGCTGAGAAGATAAATATAGAACTTAAATCATTAAACTATTGCTTGTATTCAATAAATAACATACCTTATTTTAAACATAACCATATTCTTTGACTAATAGTTTATACTATAAAAACCACTAAGTAAAAAAAAAAAATATCTAAACTAAGAGGTACCAAGTAAAAAAATAAACATCTCAGTTAAGAGGTATTTTTCAGCTAGAGCTTAAAAATAAGTCTGTATTATAGTAAAACATTTAAAGTCTATATAAAAATAATAATTACATGAAATGTCCTTTTTAAGAGAGGTAAGATATAAATACTAATGAGGATAGTTAAAATTTTAGAAATATTTGAGCATGAATAAAGTAGTCAAATAATTTACTTCTAAATTCTACAGGTAAGTTTAGAACTTGTATTTGTGTGAGAACTGGAAAACTCAATGAGACTTGATTTCTGATTTAAAATATTCAGAATGTAAGGAAACGGATAGCATGAGCTTTTATATTCTAAATGTTTCAAAAGTCAATATATAGTTGTATTTTAAGAAACAAGAGCTAATATATTTCTCACATTTTATTACATGCAAATATATTGAGTTCATTTTTATATTCTAACTTTAAAATAATGAACTGAATTACAATGTCTAAAATACAATTATATGTCTTTTCAAAGAAATTAAAATTATAATTATTTCATGTTCCCCTTTACCAAATTTATTCTAAATCCTGAAAAGGAACTTAGAAAGTAAAGATAATCTTATTGACCTATTCACATATGTTCATATTTTAGCTTATTGGATTGGATTTCCCTGAATAATTAATGAAATTGACATTAACTGATATTTTCCCAAAGCCACTTTTGGTAGGTTTTCCAGATATCACTCTTTCCAGATTTCAAGTTTTTGATCAGACAGCTGAACTGAAGGAAGATAGTTCTGGATTCTTGAGCTCGTTTTACTACGAGGCTCAGTATCAACAGACGGTCATGCCCATGGTGGTAGGTTGGTCATTGTCATTATCACGCATCAATCACATTTTATGATCTGCTGATCTGCGTGAGCTTGCAGTGCAGCAGAGTGGTATGAATGCCTGTCCTTGCCCAGAGATGTTAGGTTTGACCCTGCAACTTGCTTCAGCAATGGAATGAAGTGTATGCAAAAATATTTAAACTTGTATGCAAGTCTATTGCGTTGTCTTGCACTCATATGAACTGTATGCAGAGAAGATACAGCAAGTAGTGAATGACCCTCAAAGGATGAGGAGACACGTGGACCAGACTTGCACTGCACCAGCATCCTGAAGCCTCTGGTCCAAATTCTGGAGTTCAGCTTAGCCAGGTGAGTTGCAAATGACCTGCAATCCCATGAGAAAGAAACACAGGCTCTTGGTTTTCTGTCTTTGTGACTTTTTCCACAGCAATACTGCAGCAAGAGATGATGAAAATATCCATACCAGAGTATTTTTCGCTTCAGAAAAAGTAACATAAGCATTCAGATTTCTACAAAATGGTAATAAACCCTTACTTTTATTTATATAAGCATTGCTGGTTAATTCTCAAGAAAAGTTGTACTCCATTTATCTTGATGTATTTGCTTGCTTTCTGCAGGGAATCAATAATTGGCAATCACAGCTTCAAGAAAGATGTTATTTAGAGGTTTCTTCCAAAATATTTAGAGACAGGTAGTTTTTCTTGGGCATTTCTATAAAGGGTCTTTATCAGCTCAAACATTCTGCTTCCTCCTGTATGATTTGGTTGGTAAAGGCGGCATATGCAAGTGTTTTGGGTAGAGATATATATCATGTGCATGACTTTTGAAATCATTCAAAATTGGCTTTAAATTGCTGCTCTGCCCTTCTTAGCACATAACACAGAATAAATTATTCATCCTGCCTCAGCCTTAGTCTCCACATTGTTAAAATGGGGATAGTAAATCGGGAGCCAAATTCCCCTGACTGATGTAAGAGTGAAGTAAGGTAATGCCAACAGCTCAAGTAATGCACATCTGCTTCCCTAGAAACACTCATTATGTGTCAGGTATTCTGTTTAGCAGAGGTATTGTTCTAAAAATTACCGTTAGTTTAATAGAATTTTAAATATGTCACAGACTACGATGGAGTAATTTTTATGGACTGGTCTCACAAACACACACCATACTAGACCATATCTATGAAGTGACTGTTTTCAGGCATTGGACAAAGTGCAGCATAAGAATATGACCACGGGGACAAGGGAAACTCATGATTCTCCTGGCTCTCTGTGGGGGACCAGTTCCCTGAACAGCAGTGCAGTAAGTTGGCCCCCATGCAGAGAATGGCAACTCCACGGAGGTGAGAAGGCAGGGGTCAGAGTGTGGCTGGTTTGGGAGTCTGTGGGGCAGAAGAAGGGGGCGTCATGGCGATTGCAAGCATCCCTTTGGGGACGCATCATAAGTCTAGGCTGCATATGCTTATGCAGCTATGACTGCTCCCGTCTTAACATAAACCTACTTAAGGGTTTATGTTAAGGAGAGATTAAGCAGAGGACAGAGATAGGAGAGTCCTGCTGAAGGACATCGGGAGTCCAGCCTGCTGTGATGGAGAGATGTTAAAGACATCTCATCAACAGCAGTCAGGCACAGAGCTGAGACTCTAGATGTTTCGTTTTGGGCATAGAAGCCACCCCCTAGGGTAACTCCTACTGTGGCCCCACCTTCACAAAGCCTAAAACACATCGTCACAAAAAATCCTTAGAGAAGGGAGATTTTGGAGGTTCAGTTGGGAAATGAATCGGTCTTTCCACAGATCAGCCCTGACAAAGCATAAAACCAAGTCTAGGTTTAGCGTGGTGGCTCATGCCTATAATCCCAGCACTTTGGGAGGCTGGGATGGAAAGATCTCTTAAACCCAGGGGTTCTAGATTAACCTGAACCACATAATAAGACTCCATCCCTATTGAAAACAAAATGTGATCTGGGCATTATGGTGTGTGCCTGTGGCCCTAGCTACTCAGGAGGCTGAGACAGAAGGATCACTTGAGCCTGGTAGCTTAAGGCTGCAGTGAACTATGAGGACACCAGTGCACTCCAGCCTGGGTAACACAGCAAGACTTTATCTCTAAATAAATAAATAATTTTAAGAAAATACAATTTTTAAAAAAGTAATTCTATAGAAATTCAAAGTCATCAGCAGTAACTGTATTGCCTGCTAATAAAAAATCAACACTTTTCAGAGGATAAGAACAGAATTGACAGGCTGTGCAATGTGTCATCTACAATGTCCCAGGACACAGTAGCAAAAAAGATGAGATATACAAAAAAATAAGTAAATATGACCCATAGTGAAAACCATTCCATCAGAAATACATCCCTTTTATGGCACAGAAGTGCTATTTTAATTATATTGAAAGAATTAAAGGAAGATATGATCTTAATGAATGGAGACACAGCCTCAGTGAAGACACGGAAAGCATGGCAGAAACCAAATGAAAAGTTCCGGCATTGAAAAGGCTATTCCTGAACCAAAAATTCTACTGCGTAAGCTTGGCAGAATAAAAGAGTCAGTAAATCAAAGGTGTTGATAGATATTATTGCATCTGAAGTACAAAGGAGCAAAATAAACCCGTAAAGATAAATGAGCGGAGTCTCCTGATCCCACGAGAAAATACCAGGCAGATTAGCTTCCATGTGTAGTATACGTATGCTACAACCTAATATGTGTATGCTAATATTTTGAGTTCCAAAAGGACCGTGAGGATAGGAGAGGAAAAGTATCTGAAGAAAGAACAATTGTAAAATCCCCAGGTTTTAATGAAAATTCAACTCACATACCAAAGCAGAATAAATAAAAATAAAAGAAAAGCAAATGTAACACTATCCAAGATAAAGATGAAATCTTAAAAGCAACCAGAGCAAAATGATATATTGCAAAAGAGAAATGTTGTACACACTTCTATTAATTCTTATCAAATAATACTAGAAAATAATAAAATGACCACTTTAAAGTACTGAAAGATAAAATAAACAGCTCAGAGCCCTACATCCAGTAAACATGTCCTTCAAAAACAAGGGTAAAATTAGATTTTTCCAAAGAATTTGTCACCAGTAGACTTAAACTCTAAGAAATGCCAAGTAATATTCTCAAGATGAAAGAAAATGATATTAATTGGAAACTTGAATTTCACAAAAGAATAAAGAATACTAAAAGTAGCTCTATGTTGGAAAATAAAAAAAGACTTTTCCATTTTCCTAATTTCTTTTAAAAACTGTTTAAAAATAATATTGTAAGGTAAATTTTATAGCATATATAGATACAAGATGTGTGACGGGAAGAGCTTGGATGATGGTGGGCAGGTGAGTGAGACTGCAATCTCATAATTCTGTTACATCTGGAAAGTGGAGTGTTCTGAGAGTGGGAGGAGGCAGCAAGCGTGAATTATAACATGTGAATTGTGAACTGTAGGGTGTGGAGTATAAAGTATGAAATGGTAAAATGCTGACTCTATTTAATCTTTGACAAATTGAGGATTCATATTGTCAGCCCTAGGGCAACCACTGAAAATAAGTTTAAAATATGTCTAGTACAGAATTGCAGTGGAGAGAATAAGGTGGAATTCTGAAAATAAGTTACATAAAATAAAAGCAGTTAAAGGGCAACAGAGGAGCAAATAGAAGTGACAAATGAAAGAAAATCACAAAATTGCACAATTAAATCCAACTATGTCAATAATGACAGTATACGTAAATAGACTAAAGATCTCATCAGAAGGCAGAATTTTTCAGACTAGATAAAAAGCAATATGTACTTCCTAAAAGAAATGCTATTTTAAAAAAAGAAAAATTACTTGTAAGAATTACAAGGAAAGAAAATGTACAATATGTAGACCAATAAAAGTATGCTAACATAGCTATATTAACATATTAAAAGCAGACTTCACAATAAAGAGTATTAAAGAGAAAAATGGAATTATAAGGAAGATATACTATCTTAAATAAATATATATCTAATGGCAACGCTTGAAACTTCAAGCTTTATTAAGAAATGAACTAAAACAAATAACAGTAAACACTATCCTTGAACTAAAACAAGTGAACTAAAACAAGTTCACAATCAGTATTTCATAAAACAATTAGACAAACTGTCAGTATCTAAAAAACTGTGTATATAATTATATATTATATACAATAAGTATATATAAAACTGTCAGCATGAGGGGCTGAGAATGATGGCTTCCAGCTTCAACCATGTCCCTGCAAAGGACACGAACTCATTTCATTTATGGCTGCATAGTATTCCACAGGGTATATGTGCCACATTTTCTTTATCCAGTCTATCTTTGATGGGCATTTGGGTTGGTTCCAAGTCTTTGCTATTGGAAATAGTGCTTCAATAAACATACATGTGCATGTGTCTGTATAGTAGAATGATTTATAATCCTTTAGGTATTCTCAGCAAACTAACACAGGCACATAAATCCAAATGCCGCATGTTCTCACTCATAAGTGGGAGCTGAACAATGAGAACACATGGACACAGGGAGGGGAACATCACACACTGGGACCTGTCGGGGGGGTGAGGGGCTAAGGGAGGGACAGCATTAGGATAAATACCTAATGCATGCAGGGATTAACACCTGGATGACGGGTTGATAGTTGCAATAAACCATCATGCAATACATCATCATCATGTAACCAACATGTTACATCATGTATATCTATGTAACAAACCTGCATGTTCTGCACATGTATCCCAGAACTTAGAGTAAAAACAGAAAAATGATATAGGATATAAAGATTCTCTTACACACACACACAAACACCATATACACACATACACACTCACATACACATGTATTGGATCCATAATAATTTTTATAAGTCACAAGTTAATAATAAAAAACCAAACAATCCAAGTAATTTTTTTAAAAAAAGCATGGCAAACTATTTGAACAGACAAAGATATTCAGGTATTAAGATTTTTCTTAATCTTAGAATATGAAAAGATGTTCCACTTTACTCATCATGGAAGTGCTAACTAAAATTAAAATGAGATAACACTTCACACACTCGAATGACTAAAATTAAAAAGGCTGACAATACCAAAAATTAATGAAGATGTGGAGCACGTGAAACTCACATACCTTGCTGATGGGAATGTAAAACTCCACACCCACTGTAGAAAATAGTTCTGCAGCTTTTTATAAAATTAAACCTATGAACCAGCAAGTTCAGTCCAATGGATTTATCTATCAGAATTTTAAAAACAAGCTAACCACAATGCCGCCAAAGCCTTATACACCAGTGTTTGGAGCAGTTTTATTCATAATAGTCACACTGGAAACAACCCAAATGCCTGTCCACTGTTGGAATGAAACACCATTCAGCAGTAAAAAGGGACACACTTTTTGTGCGGATCTGACACATCGTAATATTGATGAATCTTAAAAGCATAAAGCCAATTGAAAGAAGTCAGATACAAAAGAGTATGTTCTATATGATTCGATTTATGTGAAGTTCTAAAACATGCAAAAGTTATAGTGGTGAAAACTACCTTAGGTGGTTTGGGGTGGGGTAGGGGGTAGACAGAGGGATGTGAAGGGACAGGTGGGAGCATTCTAAAGTCATGGAAATGTTGTGTGTCTGGATCAAGGTGGTGATCACGTGTCAAAACTGGTCAGTCTATACACTAAAAACACGTGCATTTAATTTAAGGTAGACTGTTGCCAATAAAGTTTATTTTAAGTCAATTAATTTTTTAAAAGGAAGACATAGACCTCCAAATCTATTTTGGATAAGTTCCAAAATGTAGTTAACAGACCATTAGGAAGACTGGAAAAGTGTATTAAAAGATGACACAGTTTCCCAAAGATTGCCATTTTCCTCCAGAATCCTATAGATGCTAATTTTCATTGGTGACAACCAGGCATAGTCAGGCATCCACTAGTCCGGTGCCAGGACCCAGGCAAGGCAGCAGAATCCCCAAATCATATCTCTTTTCTTTTCTTTTCTTTTCTTCTTTTCTTTTCTTTTCCTTCTCTCTTCTCTCTTCTCTCCTGAGATGGAGTTTCACTCTTGTCATCCAGGCTGGAGTGCAATGGCCCAATATTGGCCCACTGCAACCTCTGCCTCCCAGGTTCAAGTGATTCTCCTGCCTCAGCCTCCCAAGTAGCTGAGATTAGAGGTGCATGCCACCATGCCTAATTTTTTTGGTATTTTTAGTAGAGATGGGGTTTCACCATGTTGACCAGGCTAGTCTCAAACTCCTGACCTCAGGTGATCCGCCCGCCTTGGCTTCCCAAAGTGCTGGGATTACAAGCATGAGCCACAGCGCCTGGCCAATAATGTATTTTCTTACATCTCCTTCCCCACATTGCACTTGTAGACTCTTCCTCCCCAGGACTGCGTGGCCATAGTTTTTTGTAACATGCTGTTAGCCCTACACCACCGCACGAGCCAAGGCTTTACAGCATCTGGACTTTACCTCTGAAGATTAGACAAAGAGAATGCTGACTAGGGAAACCCAGTCTGGTTTTATTCTTAGCCTATGATAGCTATGGGAAGCTGGAAGCTGATGGATGTGATGGAGATAGTGAAAACGACACTCAAAAAACCAGCTCAAAATTCATCATTAGGCATATTCCCTGAACTCATCTAATCATTTGAGTTCCAGACTATTCCCTTCCTACGTGCATATTCTGACTGGGATTCTGGTGTATTTATGGAAGACATGATCACAAAGTTAGGATTGTAAAAGAGTGTAATATTTAAAGAACTATGCTACAGGAAAGAAAGGGTCTCTGCCAGCTTTCGGTAAAAAACAAAACAAAACAAAACAAAACACCAGTTCCCTAAGACAAGTCACAGTTTCTCTTTCCCACACGCATGCGCAATATAGAATCCCTTCCTGGGTTCATTAAGGCCACAGTAGACAAAGGGGTCTCATGACATACAAGACAGGGAGATGAGAACTCAAGCTCATCAGGAGAGGAGAAGAAGGGGCACCCTGTGGTCAGACGTGAATTTCAAAATGGCTACCTGAACTATGTGCTGAGCAACATAACATTTGTTTTATCAAATGGTAAGGATCGGTCAGAGAGGTGGCTCACACCTCTAATCCCAGAACATCGGGATGCCTAGGCGCGCATATCACCTGAGGTCAAGAGTTCGAGACCAGTCTGGCTAAGATGGTGAAACTCTGTCTCTACTAAAAATACAAAAACTAGCCAGACGTGGTGGCGGGTGCCTGTAATCCCAGCTACTCAGGAGGCTAAGGCATGAAAATTGCTTGAACCTGGGAGGTGGAAGTTGCAGTGAGCCAAGACTGCGCCGCTGCACCCCAGCCTGGGCAACAAGAGCAAAACTCCGTCTCAAAAAAAAAAAAAAAAAAAAAGTTAAAGATCAATTTTTTGGTTGAAATTTAATTTTTCTTGTTTAACTACTTATAATAACCTGTAGTATTGTCTTATGATGCTGAGGCTGATTTGAAAAACTACAGATTTACCAAAAAGTTCTTATAAAATTCTGGATTTATTAACTCTTTTTCCTAAATTGGGCAACTTCCAGGAGTTACTAATGAAGTCAAACGTTTGTCTCTGTCCTCCTGTAGCTCATTAGTAAGGGAATATTGGAAGCGCAGGGGCAGAGACTTCGTCAGCTAAAATACTAAGACTCTGCCATCAACACTGGGAGAGATGCACAAGGACAAGGTGACCTTCATCTACATCCCGCGGGTGTTGTGTTAACATTTTTAGTGCCCTAATCAAGAACCCTCCCGAAGTGGTTACTCAGCAATTTAAGTATCATGCAAATCCATACCACAGGCTTTGTTCAAAAGCACAAAGGATGTCAGAAATATTTTCTTCACTGGTAAAATGAATGATGCTTCACATCATGTTCAGTGAAAAAGATTGTATGAGCCCCGGGCATTCCTGCAGCCTGACCTTCAGTGTCAACAAGAAGCCCCCCTGGTCCTACGGGCCTCATCTTTCCAGAGGTCTCTGTCACCTGAACCTGCCTGTGCAGTGGGCGGGTCCTGCCAGCAAAACCCTCCTGTTTCACACGCCAGCATGGAACACCCGACAGTGCAGAACAGAGCTACCAAAGCAGGTTAGCTGGGTTTTTAAAAATAGACTTTAATTTATATATATGTACTTTAAGTTCTGGAGTACATGTGCAGAACGTGCAAATTTGTTACATAGGTATACATGTGCCATGGTGGTTTGCTGCACCCATCAACCCATCCATCATCTAGGTTTGAAGCCCCACATACATTAGGTATTTATCCTAATGCTCTCCCTCCCCCAGCCCCTCACCCCCAGACAGGCCCTGGTGTGTGATGTTCCCCTCCCTGTGTCCATGTGTTTTCATTGTTCAACTCCCGCTTATGAGTGAGAACATGCAGTGTTCGGATTTCTGCTCCTGTGTTAATTTACTGAGAATGATGACTTCAGCAGTTTTATGTTCAGCAAAATTGAGCAAAAGGTACAGATTTCCCATAAACTCTCTGCCCCCATACACCTATGGCTTCCTTCATTATCAATAAACATCCCCAACCACCAGACTGGGGCATTTATTGCAAACAACGAAGCTTTACAGGCACATCATTACCAACCAGAGTCCACAGCAGGGCTCCCTCTTGGTGCTGTCCTCCTGGTGTTCTGTGGGTTTGTACAAACATATGATGATATAAATTTACTGTTACAGTATCCTACAGGGTAGTTTCACCTCTTCAAAATGCCATGCTCCACTTACTCATCCTCCCCTTCTCCTAACCCCTGGCAGCCACTGATCTTTTCACTGTCTCCATAGTTTTACGTTTTCCAGAATGCCATGGAGTCAGAATCTTGCAGGATGTCGCCGTTTCAGATTGGCTTCTTTCACTCAGTAACATGCATTTAAGGTTCCTCCACGTCTTTTCATGGCTTGATAGGTCATTTCTTTTCAATGCTGAATAATATTCCATTGTCTAGCGTATTTAAGACCATTGATGTTTAACACAATTACTGATACAGCCGGATTCGTATCTACTATGTTTGTTACTTTTTCTATGTGTTGCTTTGTTCTCTGTTCCCATGTCTTCTTCTACTTTGTTTTTGCCTTTTGTGGTATTATTCGTATGACTATTTTTGTGTCTGTTATGAAAATATGTGTTAGAATTATATGTACAATTTTATTGTAACAGAAACAAAGAAAGCAAATATATTTATATACATAGATATATTTTGGTATTTTGACTGTAAACACACACATACACATGCACACACACATCCCATATATATATAGCGTGTGTGTGTGTGTATGTGTGTATATATATATATATATATACACACACACTCTCTCCTCTCCCTCTAAATGCCATAGCTGACCAAAAGAATCTGTTAGTGAAAGTCAAATTGTTTAGGTCAGTTTGCGGAATGAGGATTAGCCTTTAGTGGCTTATTTAAAAGGTACACCCTGACACTCTCAATTCCTTTTGCCCCATTCACAAAATAATAGATATGTTATAGTCTCTCAGACAGAGTAAACGCAAGGTGAGGGGCTTCAAGCACCTTGTGAGGGAGAAAATACTAATTTCGTTTTGCAGGTAAGGAAAGTGAAGTTATGTTACGGAACAGGCAGGAGGCCACCAACTACTCGAGCAGAGGAAACCAGGACTAAAACACCAGCATGGCGACCCCATCATCTCTGTGTCTGCAGAGGTGGAGCCCTTGCTCCCACCTGCCTTGCATCACAAGATCAAGGTGACCAGAAGAAGCTTCTCTCTGGACCCTTGATGCATTTGAAGTGCCGGAATAGAAACCAAGGGGTAAGGATAATATATTTGTTAGCAATTTCATCAGAGGTGGCAGGAGATAGTGAAAGCCTTAACCGTAAACAGGAGGCAGAGAGCAGCGTTGGCCATTTCCAAGGGCAGGACGTGTATGAGACAGGCATGTTTGAATTGGGGGGAATCCTGTGCTTTATCTTGTCCCCTATTTCCTGAGAGGGTCTCATGGACATTTCAACATAAGAGGCAATTATATGGTAAGAGTAATTTCCCTAAGCAGGTGGATGTATTTTCTGCTTATTGAAATCAGCGGTTGTAAAAAGAGTTGAACGCAGCTGACAAGGGATAACCCTCCTGGATATGGGAAGAGCCGTGTATATTTTGCAGAATGGATAAACTGTCGGTGGTTCAACGATTTTTGAAAGCGATTTGCAAAACTGCTGTGGGGGACAGATAGGTAAATGCTGATTGATTCATTGAAGGATGCTGGCTCCAGCTGAAGCCAATGACTGGAAAGGTGTACTTTGGAGTTCTATTTCTTGTCCCACACCTAATTTGCTGCTCCTGAGGCAAGCTATTTCAATTCACCATGCCCCGGCTTCCTCCTCAGATGGATTTCACCTCATTTGTTAGTAAGGCTTACGCTGTCTGAAACACAGCCTACATAAGAACAAGGTGATATTGGCAAGTGGGTGGGAAAAAAAATTGGATAAAGAGGTCAAGTGAACAATGGTAATAAAGGCTGAATGTGTTTAGCCTGAAATGCTATGAGTTGCAGATTTACAGCCATCATTGCTCCCTGAAATCCACAAGAACATTGACAGGAATAAAAGTCTGAGTGTCTCTGTGGGAAGCGTTTCTTCTAGGATCTAGGTCTTATTCACCCTATGATCCATGAATAAACTATTTAATAGCCCAGTGCTCTCCTTTTATTTTATTAAGAGATGACCATAAAGGTCAAACTTTAGTATCCTAGTCAGCAGAATCAAATTTGTTCTCACTAAGACGCTATGTCCTTATCTAAGGTGTGATTCAGATTTTAGTGTATTCAAATTGTATTCAGTTTCTCAAAAGAGCTCCCAAATTGTCCAAGAAAGACATAATTCAAAAAGTGTGAAGTCCCTGGACTGCAGGATCTGATAAACTTAACTTGAAATGAAAATAGTAATGAAAAATTTATATTTAAAAATGTATTTCAGGAATAGGAAGAAATGAAATTATGACACATGCCACAGCATGAAATCTTTTTTCTGTTTTTGTGTTTTTTGTTTTTTTTTTTTGAGACAGGGTCTTGCTCTGTCACCCAGGCTGGAGTGCAGTGGTGCCGTCTCTGCTCACTGCAACCTCCGCCTCCCAGGTTCAAGCTATTCTCCTGCCTCAGCCTCCCCAGTAGCTAGGATTACAGGCACCCACCACCAAGTCCAGCTAATTTTTGTATGTTAGTAGAGATGGGGTTTCACCATGTTGGCCAGGCTGGTCTCAATCTCCTGAACTCAAGTGATCCACCCACCTTGGCCTCCCAAAATGCTTGGATTTCAGGCATGAGCCACAGCGCCTGGTTGAACCTTGAGGATCTTATGCTAAGTAAACTAAGCCAGTCACAAAAGGACGAATACTATATGAGTCCACTTTAGTGTGGTACCTAGAATAGTCAAATTCACAGAGACAGAAAATAGATGAGGAGTTACCAGGGTCTAGGAGGAGGAGAGAATGGGGGGTTATTGTTCAATGGGTGCAGAGTTTTAGTTTGAAATGATTTTAAAAAGAGTTCTGGAGAAAAATGGTGGTGATAGTTGCACAAGAACGTGAATGTACCTGCCCCTGAACTCTATACTTAAAAATTGTTAAAATGGTAATTACATTATGCATATTTTACCTTATTAAAGGTGCGTGTGTGTATTAGAGTAGACTTCCTAACACTACATGTAAAGCAAAGATTTAACAGCTGTATCAAGAAAAAGCACATAATATGGGTAAGCTTGCAAAAAAAAAAAAAAAAAAAAAAAGGTATACTTTCCAAACTCTTAATTAGTCTTTATCCAGGGAAAATGTGAGACAAACTTTCGCAATGAAGTCCTTGACTAGAACCTATGTAATCTCCGAGCTATATCCGTCCCTTCTCAGCATGGGAACAAGGAACAGGAAAGACAGGACAGAAAAGATGGAGAAATTACTACTGCCTCACATATGTTATCACCATGTATGGGTTTTGTTGTTGTTGTTGTTGTTGTTGTTGGTTTATTTTATTTCAAATTGCAAGACTTCATCAAATATAAAAACACAGTCAACTATATCTATTGGATACATATTGGCTACAATGAATACTGAAGGGTTAAATTTGTTGAGAGTCTTTTCTGGATGTGTGGACATTGGCTATACTGTATGTTGGCTTTATCGTATGATCTGGTATTGTTCTTGTGGACACTGTCAGAGATGGCATGTTCTTGCTCTTTGGAATCAGGGGGTTCCAGAAGCTGAACATATATGAGTTTCCAAGGACATTAATTCCTTAATGCCACTAACTTTATAAAGCATGTTAAAATAATACATCTTCCTAATAAAAAATAGTCCCTAGAATATTAATGAAGAGAAAAGAGGAAGCAAAAGGATGGTTTGATATATTCAGATGCAGGAGAAATGAAAAACATAAAGGAGATCAGGAAAAAGGAGAAGAAAAAGAGGAAAACAGTTGAAAGTGAGGATAGTTTAAACAAAAACAGTTTAACATAGGATCGCAGGCCAGAAAAGAATCAGAAATAGGGAGGTGGACAGGGCAACGTGGTTCTTAAGCCCTCTTGCTGGTTTACCGACTGAAACGCAGAATGGTTTAGCTAGACAGTGACGTGGTCGAGAACCTTAGAACAGGCTGTTCGAGTTGTGGACCCCAAAGCACACAGACCAGGACACGACTTTACCATATTGGATCAATGAACTGTCACCAGCAACCAGTCTAAGAAGAAGAAGATGACCCACTGTGTAAGATGTGACTCTTACACAGTCCGTAGAGACACAAAAGTGCAAAACATCTGTCCCCACTTGTGCATTTTTGTTAGGAGATGGGTAAATATTTAAAGTCATTCTCTACTTATTTAATGAATCCTGGCAGAGGATTAATTGCATTTAAAGCACCTCATCACTTTATGCCTAATGTTCCATTATTGGAACGCTAAGCATGTGGGAGTTATCCTCCTGTTGGTCCCTCTCTAACCGCGGCTCTTACTGATGGGAAGGCAGCACTTGGAAATGGGAAGGACAAGCGTGCAACATTTCAATTCCTGCTGTATCAGATGCAGAAGCAACAACAACAGGACCCCAAAATGCCCCAAGTGCCCTCCCACCCTTCCCCACTGAGCACTCCCTTAACTTCTTCAGTTGAATTTGGGCTTCCATAGGACCTGATGGGGTGGAAATGAGAGAGTCTGTATCCAATAGAACCAGGCAAGCTTGAGTCTCTCCTTCCTGTTCTCCAGTATATTCAGATGGGTGAGTATGCACTTCAGTTCCCCTTGGGGACCCAGAGACTTGGGCTCCATCCTTAATCATTTATGCCTGAGGTGGCAGTTTTTTGAATTTGAAAAATCAGACCTGACCAATGACCTTGGTCATCTTGTCAAAACTGCATGCTGCAGTCTACCTCCCCAAAACACAGCGACTTCCATCTTAGGAGTTATCACAGGAGACCTTGAAGCAGTGCAAGAAACTCCATGTGGCCCTTGGATGATGGTGGAGCTCTCTCAGACTTGAGGATCCCTTGGTAACTCAGGGAAGCTTTCCAGAGAGACTTGGTATTTACACGCATCCTGAGAACCCTCATCCTGACCATGGAAGTCAGCCAATCAGAACAAGTGCTAAGAAATGTCCTGTCTTCGGCCGAAGTGATCAGTGACACAGCCTCAAATCACTGGCCAGTGTTGTTACAGATGACAGGACTACCCTGGATGTCCTCTTGGTGGGCCAAGGCAGAATCTGTGCAGTCACTAATACAACCTGCTCTTCTTGGATGAATGCCTCAGACCATGTGGAAACGTCCACTCAGAAACCTAATGAGAGAGCCACAGGGCAATCTGTGGTGGCACCTGATGGTTTGTGATAGGGTTAGCAAATGTTCACTGAGAAGAGTCAGCCAGTAATTATTTTGGGCTTTGCAGGCCGTAGGGGCCATGATGCAACCTCTGCCTTTACAGTGCAAGAACAGTAAGAAAACACATACGCGAAGGAGAGACGTGAGCAATGGTCGGCTGCCTCCCAGTTCCTGCAATTTGCTCAGTTGGCTGCATCCCGGACTTGGGGTGGGTGTCATAGCTTAGGTCACCACTGCAGGTTGCCCTCATGCTGTTGTTAGCAGCCTAAACTGCATGGTAGAGGGGGAATAATTGACCAGATTAATCATAGTGGTCAGTGGAGAGGTATGCTCACGGGAAAATTCATCATTGTTTTGGAAGATAATTTTTCACAGGCCCCTGGATTCGGGTACACCTTGTGAGCAGAGGCACTGGCCACCCTGTGTCTCAGCTCATCTTTCCAAGGGTATCTGAATAGCAAACACTATGAAAGGTCCTTTTATGAAGGAGACTCCCTCCATGACTTTTTCTAGAGCAGGTGAATGATACACTTCCCACCCATTATTAAAGCTCTGGGTTCTCTAAGTTCAGCGCCCCTCTCCTGCATCACCACCCCATGCATATGTGCTTCCATGCCTCCATCTGGGAAAACTCACATCCTTACCTGTGGGACTTAGGGAACAACTGGCACTAACTCAAAACACAAGATGCTCCAGCTGGCTGCTACACCACAAGTGGTAAAGTCTTTCGTCTCTTACCCAGGAGTGTCATGTCTTTTGACACCATCCATAAAACTGTGGCTGCATAGCTTGTTGGTTACAAGTAGGATAAAAATCTTAGACTTTTCACAGCCCTTGACTTTCCCAATAGGGAGCTATGCAGTTCCTGTGTCTTCAGAGCAGCTTCATGGCTGAATGTGAATGACCTTAAATCAGCAATGGGCTTTGAAAGCTTCAGATGAACATCTTCATAAAAATGTAAAATGATATTATGAATTTAGGGGCTGTGTATACAGCCTTCATTTTAAACTCAGTATCTTCATGCACTAAAGGAAAAATCACTCTAATCACTCAAAAGGCACTTCGGGGAGTATTCAAAATATGGGAGTAATATTCAAATAATAATTTTGCTTTATTGTGATTTGTGGGCAAATCCAATAGTTATATGGATATTAATATTCCATGGGAGGAAGAGAGAGAGAAAATATATATATTCTGAATGAAGGAAGTTGATAGCAGGGCAGGAGCAGGCCATTAACTCCAGTCACTGAGGAGATTTTCTTTCCTTTCAATAACCTCAAATGCAGTTATTCTGCCGTTTAATATCATTATTTTTATTCTGAGTGGACCATTCATTTTATAAATCAATTAGTTTGACTAATCATTAATTTTCCTGGTATTTGATTTTGTTCAAGTTACTCAGAAGCTCTTTGGCCCATCTCTCTTTCCAATCTTTCTATTCTTTCCCCCTTCTTTCCATTCATCATTTTCTCAATAACTTCCCTGGGAACTGCAAAGCAAATTATTTGGTAGCATACTTCATTAGGAGGGAGTTTTGCGTGAAAAGAGAACATTTTATTTAAGATTTGAAATTCGTGACTGTTCTTAAAGTCTTTTTTGCTATTTGATCACAATTAGAAAGTTAATGTCAGCTCCTTGATGAGAATGAGATGAATTTAACAAATACTCTCTGCAGCTGTGGACTGCAGGATGCAGTGGAGGCTCCTGCAGCCTCTTGTGTCTAATGGGTCCTGCTCGGAAGCTGCTTCATGTAAACAAATAACCCAAGAAAAACTATGGAGTTTTCTATGCAAATGTAGGGTCATAACAATTTCCTGAGAGTCTCCATTCATAAATTAACCCCTGTGAGTCTCTCCTTTTTAGAAACTCTATAACTACCCACTAGAGCTGCCTTCCACTGAGAGGGTTACTAAGCAAAAGGCTGACAACTAGACCATATATGAAAATAGTACTCCGGGCCAGGTGCAGTGGCTCACTCCTATAATCCCAAAACTGTGGGAGGTTGAGGCAGGAGGATCACCTGAGCCCAGGAGTTCCAGACTGCAGTGAGCTATGATCATTCACTGCACTCCAGGGTGGGTGATAGAGACAGACCCTGTCTCTAAAAAAGAAAATAGTACTCTCACCCAGAAACTCCACTTTTGAGCAATCTGCCCAAAATGGCCACCCCTTGATTAATAACTGACAGCTTCCCTAAATTTTGCCCTCACTCCCAACTAAGAAACAAACAGAGAAAACCAAGTATACTCTCTTAGCCAATCCCATAGGATGCCCCGATTCTAGGTAGCCTGCCTACAGCTCCCCAGGTCAACAGCCTCCAGTCAGGGCACACTGAGCCTTCCCTTTTTTCCACTATAAAGCTCCACAGCCCCTTACCTGCCTTTCAGTCTCTGCCAAACACAAATGACAGTAGTTGACTCCTCTGCTCTAGGCGAACTCAGAATACATAGCCTTTGCCTTTATTTGGTTGGTCTTCATTTATTTCACATCATAGGAAGAGTCTATGAGTTACTAGTGGTTCCATAATAAAACCCCTTGACACTGAGGTCTGAATCATTGCATTGCGTAAAATGTGGGTTATTGCAAATTAATAGAAGTCAGCATTGTTTCCCACTAGTTTGTATGTTTGCATTGCCGTAAAAAACACAAAAGTAAAGATAATGAAAATCATACTGGAACCAACAAAGTAAAAACTGACTGAGAACGCCATATCTCTACCCTAAAGCCCACCCCCTCTTCTGGATGCGAACCTGTCTCTCCACTTGAGAATGAGTTTTTGTGGAGGTGGGAGTCAGGAAGCGACCACGTTGTATCTGAATCCTCATTACTGTGCAGTCATCACAAGGTTTGCTGTCTTTGTGTGTGTAGTCTTTATTTTAATTAGTAAGCTTTATAGCTGTACAGATTCACAATCTTTATCCACCATTCTGAAATCCTAAATGCAGTAAAAACAAAAAGAAAAACAAAGAGAAAAGATTGTCCATAACGTGTTTAGCCACAGTAACTGGCCTGAGCTAGTGACAAGCTATTTAGAGTCCCTGATTGCCACTACTCTCAATTTCATACCAGCAGCCACAGAATCCATGATGAGTTTAATTACATGGAGCTGCCCCATACCTTGCTGGGGGGATGATATATACTGTTTTGTAATGTATTAGCATTCTAAAATCCAAAAGAAATGTAAAAACTCTGAATTTTGAAACACATCACACCCGGAATGTTTTGGATAAGGCTTAAGGGACATACCCCATTGACTGACTGGGCCCTGCAGTCCTTAACACAGGCACTGTGTTGAGGGAACACACTCGGAATGGCAGGACAACCTAGATCTCATTCAGCCCAATTCCTCCCATTTCAAATGGAGAAACTGAGGCCTAAGATGTAGATTTGAAAATTTGTCAACTCTTCAGCAAGTGTAGGTAGATGCTAAGACGACAAAGCGATAATTATTAAGTCATCATTAGTAGGCAACATATTGAAATAATTATTACTAGGTTTAACAGGTTTTAAATATTTTCCTGGTTCATACTATAAAAGTTATCAATACGTATTTTTTTTCTACATGTTCAAGCTTCTAATCATTAAAAAAATAAAAGCTAATTTAAACATTGGCCAAAAGAAAACATGAGCTATGCAAAATGGGTTAAATTTGGTTAGAAGGATAAATTTGGGGTGCATAAATTCCACTTTTTAAATAATAAAGGATTGTTTTCAAGAGAAGATTTTTGCCGGCGTTTTGTCCAAGACATTTTCCAATGAGGTAAACGTCAGGGAAGTCATGTCCTCTAATTGTTAATTTCCAGTTCAAGTAGGCATTCCAAATAAAATTTATTTTACCAAATTTTGTCATAATGTGCTCAAATATGCTTTACAGTTATTTATGCAGAGACCTCAAAATACAATCAGAGAGGTTTTGCTGCTTCCTTTATTTGGAGTAAGATGATAAAATCACCAAATGCTAAATGTCAGGAGGCTCCCAGGGAACATCTGATGTGGTCATTGGCTTTGATGAGTAAACCAAGGCCTGGACCCTTAGCTTTCGTTAAAGGTCCTTCTGCTTAAGAGTAGCATATGCTGAAAACTGGGAGGCCATTGTTTTTGTCTTCTAATGGTAATAACAATAATAATAACCAGTTATTTGAATCAGGTAATCAGCAAAATGTTTTATCTGAATTTATGCATTTCATCTTACTTCTAAAGCAATATCGCCACAGATTGCCTTTTGTCAAAATGAAACTCAGTTAAGTGGCTGCACTGATCTTGGCAATTTGATTTCCAGACACTTTCCAAAGAAAACCATATTTTATTTAATAAAGTAATATTTTTAATTCCATAAAATAATTTATTTTTTTCAGACATTTGATTGTACTTTTGCTTACCATGTATTCACTGATTATAATACATTAAAAGTTATTTCACTGTTAAACTAACATTATCTTTTCATCAGCTAATAGAAAGAATTACCCATTAATAAAACAAATATGGATAGATCTGGTAGGAGGTTTTTTCAGAAATTTTCTTTTCTTACCTGTGCAACAAAAGCTTCTAATTTCTTTTGTTTTCAGCATAAATGATCATGCATGGTTTTTCAAACTGTGTTCAAGTCATTTGGCAACATCATCAAGAAGAAATAATGTTAATTACCAAAAATGAATAAATTTTTGAGAGTGCATGGCTGTCATATTAATTCTCTGCACTTTTCAATAATCAGGTGAGGTGATTATTTTTGATGCATCAAGCATTTTTTATGAACTGAAACTTTCAGCGCTCTTCTTTTACTACCGTGCAATAGTGCAGGCTATTGTCAACACCTATTTTTGGAATAGTAGCATACATTCCCGTTGGCATTCTGGCAACAGAATATAAACTTGGGCTCCTTAAATCATTCCCATTAATAAGCTATTGTTGACTGTATAAGAAATATTTTCCTAGTACAAAGAAAATGTGTAAAAAAAAATTCTCTCTCTCTCTCTCTCTCTCTCTCTCTCAGAAATAGCCAGAAGCTAGACAGGAAGCACTTGGCAAAATGACACGTTAGTTTGCAGCTGGAAACAGAGAGGACAGGAGAGCACGTTCTCCCAGAAAATGCCTCTTTTCTAAGACTATGAATGTTCTTACAATAGAATAGTCTCCACAGATAAACATCTGCTGAAAAATCTTAACTTGGATGATCAAATGCTACCCCCCACCCCACCAAATTTTGATTATTGGGCTAGAAATGGTATTTGCTGAGGGATAATGTTGCTGAATCAATGAGCGATGGGCTCAGTCATACGACCAGGACTCTCATCATGACCCTCCTTAGCTGGTGGTTGAAGTTTAAACTTACAAACTTGAGTTTCCTCAGCTATTAAACAGAAGGCTTGGACCAGAGAGTTCTAAAGTATCTTTTAGTTCAAAAAGACAGATATTATGTATAATTATTATTTTAAAATTATTATAGATTCTATGGTTATCATTTTAAGTGCTATTATCATTAAAATCATTATTTTTTAGGTGTATTCAGAATTAATTAGCAAAGAAAGAAAATGCCATTCTTGGTTATTTTCTGATAATGCCAAGGATTAAATAGGTTATTGCACCATCTGCTGGTAGTCCTGAGGCTGTCTGATTAGGTGACAGCAATGTCTTCCTGTTTTAATGATATATTTCATTCCCCTCTCCTATTCTCCAAAAAACCTTCCAAAATGTTTTCCCATCTCCATGTAAGGTAAATACAAATGCCAAGATCATTATTATGATCTACAAATAATGTAAAATTGTGAGCTCTAATTCATATATTTTTTGTCATATGTTTCTTCAAAGAGGGACTGAGATACACATTTTTAAAATAAGATGTCCAGATTGAATTGAATGATATAAATAAGTGGAGCATTTGCACGCTAACAATGTAGTATGCAAAATGGAATTCCTTTCCCATCACCAGATTCCCTCCAGGAAGCTAAGGCTGCAAAGTAAAGTGGCTTCCATGGCTACAATACTCTAACTCTGCTTCTCTCCATAGGCACACTAACAGGGTCTTTCCTAAAATGACACTTGGTGACGCATCATACATATGCATGGCTTTATCGTGCCAAGGAACAGGAAACAACGTGAGCAGTTTTGTGAAAGGGATAATTTGATTCAAAGTTATGATGAATAAAGCACTGTTAATGAACAAAGAACAAAGAAACTGTCTTCTTGTTTAAAAAAATGCACTTTTAGTAGAATTATCAAAGGAATAAATAAAAGAATTCTTCATTATTCAACACTTTTAAAGTTCTCCAAATCATGCCTTTTTCAACAACGTGGAGGTGCATTTGAAGATGTCCTGTGTTTCCAGATTGGGTGAATATTTGTCTCTTTTAGGATAAACAAAAAGGTAATATAGTTTCAATGACTTTTTTTGGTTCTAGTATTGAAAAAGTTAACTGTATTCTTCCATCATGCTGCACATGAAACAGGCTTTCATAGAGTCCTCTAGAAAGTCTATAGTTTAGGTGGCTGTGGAGGCTGCACAATTCCTATCTTGGGCCATGTGAGCTGAGCACCCTGAAAGCAATGAAAGAACTGGGAAGACATCTTTCAGTGCTGAAATCTGAAACCTGTCCTTGAATATGAGAATAATGGATTTCAAATTCTACAAACATTACGGAATCAGATTGTAATATTTGGAAGCAACCTCGCAGCTGCCCTCTGGAACTGCTGATAAACATGTCGGTCATAAGTGTACATGACATGCGAAGCAAAAGTGATTGTGAATGGAATCCACATTTAGTTGAGCCCCTGAAGAACTGGCAATATGTTCTTAACCGAGTTTTGCCAAAAGAATCAGAAGATTCTCCTGGAATGCCAGCTTCACTGGCTGGAACTCTTCTGGAATCCAGGACAGTCTGTGATTTATTCACAACAAAGGTGAGGTCAGATATGCTCAGGAAACGCAAACTCATTTTTGCCTATGCCTGCAATCCGTAATCAGCATGAACAAGGTTGTACGATGTGGATAGCCGACAGCATAATTTGCTTTATGGCTTTCCATATTCCCTCTGACCTCACCCTCTACTTGGATGCGGGCTATGGAACTAAAGGAAAGATCATAGAGAAATAGAGAAATTCATTAAGAGGCCCGTTAATGTTCAAGGGTTTTCCTTCCTAGGGCCACATTCCAGGATTCCAAAAGTTAACAAGAGACAGTATTTCCATGCCAGAACACTCCAGTGAAACCCACATTTTCATTTCTCTTTCTACAGTGGAGTCAATGGGTTTGGACGTGTTCCTTTCTAGATTGCTTTTTGGCTTTCAAAAATTGTATGGGAAATTATTTAATTGACTTTGATATGGGGGAAAGCAGTAAATATTTAAATCTGACGAGGATGCTTTTAAAGGAAAATCATGCTGGCCCCAGGATAGCTCATCTTGCTTAACATATTAGGGCTGGGCAACAGAGTGAATGGAAATGTCAGGAAGAACATAATCCAATCCAACTAGTGACTGCACAAGCCAGGCCTTATTAAATAAGGCGACAGCCAAGAGAGCACTGGAAGTCCATTGTCCTAACTCAGTTAGTCCTGTGTGCTTTCAAGAGTCCTAAACAAAGGGGAATTTGAAATAACTAATTTGAACATGGTCAACATGCAAACACATACCTCATAAGAAGGCATATTGATATGAAAATTTTAAAGTGTAAAGGCGCTGTAGATATCTCAGCCAAGTTATCTCCAACTTTTTCAACGATATTTACAAATCTGTCAATTGGTATGCTTTAAGTATTTTTTAATCTATTCTTATGGTTACTTATTAATAACTTTTATAAGCTTTATGGTATATAAAATGAATTCAAATTTCCTTATCACATTGAATATTAAGTTCTGGTTTCCCAGTTCCATCCTCAAGATAGCTGATTGACAGTACATTACTAAGAAATAGAACTATAATTGCTAATGCTTTGCTTTTTTATATAGGAAACAATACAAATGAAGATTAGAATTTTTACTATTTTTTTAACAAAATTAGCAAATCATACACTTACAGATTCAGACACAAGCCTAAGTAGACAAGCATTTATTGTATCCACTATACAATTCTTTCTCACCATTACGGAAATTAGCCTATTCCTGGATGGTTCAAAAGCTTCCTAAACACATGGAATTTAGATAATTACAAAAGGTTTTTATAATGGAGTCTCTTTTGCAAATCAATATAAAATTGTTAGCTGACCTGGAAGAGGGCACAGACCGGAAAGCCATTTGTTTTAATGGAGTCTTAAGAAAACTGCATAAAAAAGAATATGCTGTTAATGTCTTCCTAATAAATCAAAACAAGAGACTATTTGTAGTATAGTAAATGTAACTTTGAGCAATGTTAATTATATTATTTTTTAAAAGAACAATCCTGAATGTTGACTCGGAAACCACAGATTTCAGAACTTGCCTCTATAGTACCAATATTTCTTTTCATTGATGCTCTAACCTCTAAAAACTAATAGTAAATGATACATCAAAATGCTAACCAGCCTACAAAACTGAGTACTCCGATGTTTCTGAGAATTATTAGGGATATAAATGTAAAGCTCATATATGAATAAAATTAACTCAATCTGCAAATTTATGTATAATCCAAATAAAATATATATTTGATTTTTGAAAATTTCGTAACTTTAAAGAATTAAAATGTACACAAGATGAGAGAAGTTTTAAGATGCAGCTTAAAAATTTGGAGCCTGAAATTAACTTTGATTCCAGCATTTCTTGCTTCCTGGTTTCAAATAATTATGAAGTTTAAAAATAATCAAAATAGCTCAAAGTAATATTTTATGTTATAATCAGTTTGTTTTACCTTTTTTTTTCTTTTTTGAGATGGAGTCTCACTCTGTTGTCCAGGCTGGAGTGCAGTGGCACGATCTCTGTGCACTGCAAGCTCTGCCTCCCGGGTTCAAGTCATTCTCCTGCCTCAGCCTCCCTAGTAGCTGGGACTACAGGCGCCCACCACCATGCCCGGTTAATTTTTTTGTATTTTTAGTAGAGACAGGGTTTCACCGTGCTAGCCAGGATGGTCTTGATCTCCTGACCTTGTGATCCACCCGCCTTGGCCTCCCGAAGTGCTGGGATTACAGGCATGAGCCACCGTGCCCCACCGGTTTGTTTTTACTTTGCCTGTGAATTACTGTACTAGTTACAAAAATGGAAGCTGATTGGAAAAAAAATAGAAAAATGTCTTAAAAACGTTTTAGGGGTCTTTTTTTTTTAAGAAGTAATATGTGTTTAATGCTGTCTTGGATACACTAAAAAGCACGTAAGACATACGTGAACTCAATAAAATTTTTTTCCATATAAATATTGATATTTCAACTCCCTGAAATATTATTTGTCTTTTTCTTTTCTTATTAAGGTATAAAATTTCTTTGCCTATTTCTAGAATCAAATAGACAAGTTACTATGAGCAACTTGGGAGAAACACAATAAGATTCTTTAAAATCTTTTTTTTTTTTCTGTTTCTTTTTTTAAGTTTCCTGTTGGCCTGACTCATTGTGCTCTCACATCCCTTTGAAACCATATGGGGAAGTAATAAAGTGTGTCTCTTCTTCCAAAGATATGCACTGTTTATTAACTGACTAAGGAAAATACTATGAGCTCATTACTATTTGTCATACATGGTCATTCAATCACACTGAGCAACAGACAAGACCAGGAAACACCCGTGTAAAAGGACAATGGATAATGGGCAGTTTAACAGTTTAATTTTTTATGAGAAAAAAAAGAAGTTGAGTATGACCTTAGACAAAATACAAAACATAGCAACAGTAACACTGCTGGCCATTTCTATTCAAGGACAAACTCTGTTCTCTGCAGAGACTAGGAGGCAGGTACAGGATTCTGCCTACAAATAACTTTCCTTCTTTAGCACCAAATTGTGCACATCATAGCACCACTTATTGTCAAAAGAATTAAAAGCCTTCAGCAGCAGACATTATTACTGTCTTTCAAAGATCTCCTTCCTGGGAATTCCAGCACATGTAAACATATGCTTAAGGATTTAGCACCATCTACAGGAAGCAGTAAATAAAACAAATTCTTTGTAAATACAAAGTCCTCTCTGCACACATCCATTTAGATAAGATTGTTTTTGCTTCTTCCAAATGATGCTTTTGGCTGAGAAAGTTCCAGCAAAAAAAGGAGAGCAGATACAGTCAGAAATGGGCATGTGATTCATCCATTCCTGGGGCTTTGAATCAGAAGAAAATCTGATTCTTCTTCATTAAATAAATTTCTATAAAAAGCAGCCATTTAGAAAACATGACTTAGGAAACATATTGCCATGGAGGAAGCCTCTCCCAAGATTTTGGAGGGATTTATCAAACAAGAGTTCCTGAATGTTAAAGTTCCAGGTAATTCTGTCTCTGGATGTGGGGTTCATTCCCCTTCTTCCCCTTAAACTTCCTAGCCTCTGAGAATATGTGCCACCCCCTATAAGTGTGTCAGCTGAGCCAGATCCCAGGACAAAGGGTGTCAAGGAGGGTTGGCGGAGATGGCTTGGGAAAACCTACCATATCCTTTCTCAAAACAATGGCAGACATCTGGGTCCTGCCTTCTTTCCTGTTCCACATTAATTGACAATAAACATAGCTATTTACTTAAGAAGAAAGCAGAAACTCAAAAAATGGTTTGGTCACCAAAAAACACAAATGAAATATTCCATTTTCCCCAAAGTCATATTTATCTGCTCTTAAATAACCTTCTAAAGAAGAGTGAATTATTAGTTGGATGTGGTAGTCAAGCCACGTTCTTCCATGGAGTTTTCTTCAGAGTACTGAGTGGAGATCATGCCTCTACAAGTAGCATGGCCTCCACATTCCTGAAAGCCTATGCCTCATGTTTCTTCATTGAATAACTCAAATCTAAAATTAGGGGTAAAATGCTCTATTGTACAAAGATACTGCCTTGTTTATATATCCAATTTCCATTTCTAAATAAAGGTACAGTAGCTCCAAATGAAGAAACTGTATTTGGGTTAATCCTTTGTACCAAGAATAAGGACTAGGCTCCAACCTGAATCCTGCATGAGTTTATACTGAAACTTCACCATGTGTGTGAACCTATACTCACCAGATCATTTTATTACAGAGAAAGGAGAAGATCTGCCACAAAGAGAAACATCCAACTCTACCCCAGGGATGCTACAATTCTCAAATTCTATAAATTAGATGTTTTTCAGCCTCAAGCCTTGCAATTCTCCTTCAGGTTTCTATTACTTTTGCATGAACGATAAACTCATAAAATGCAAGGTTCTGCTCTATTAAATAATGCATTATGGATGTCATATTATTTTGTAAAAGCTTCATAACATTTCTAAGCAAATAAATTATAGGAACTCTGGGTAAATGTAGTAGAAGAGACACATGCTCGCCTATGTCTGCTCCTTCCGCAAATCCTGCTGAAATGATAGAGAAGAAGTATAAATTCACAGACAGGTGACTGAAAGGAGAGGCTGCAGTGGATGAGAGACATTAACAAATATTTGGACGGGGACGGCGGAAACTGACTTAGCAGAACAAAGGAAGCTGACTCTCAAGAGGATTTTTCACTAAAGAATGGGGAAAGATAAAAAACGAGAGGTTCTGAGTTTTGCAAGTGCAGTGAACTGACGAGGTTCAAAACCAGGAGGGCCAATTGACAACTGGAATAAATAGTGATCAGGCATCTGAGTTTTTAAATGTTTTCTAACTGATGTATAATAGATGTGCACACTTTCAGGACACACGTGATAATTTAATGCATTCATGTAATCAATAAAGATAAAACCAGTGCAATTAGGATGTCTATCACCTTGAATATTTGTCTTTTCTTTATGCTAGAAATATTGAAATTATTCTTTTCTAGATATTTTGAAATATACGATAATTACTGTAGACTATAGTCACCCTACTAATCTATCAGTCTTATTTATTTTATCAAACTGTATATTTGTAACCATTAATCTGAGACTAGTAACCATACCTCCCCAATACAGAAAGAAATTGATTCAGAGAGACTTCACACTGGGACATGTGAGGCACAGTAGTGGGTGATGCTTAGGCATTAAAACAAGGAGAATTTGGTTAAACTTTATAAACTTCACTGCAGAAATGGAAGCAGAAGGAATACTTCCCAGTACATTTTATGAGGCCAGAATTACCTTAACACCAAAGCCAGATTAAAAACATTACAAAATAATAAACTAGACTCCAACATGTCTTATAATTATAGCTCAACAGAATATTAGTGAGTCAAAGCCAACAGTGTATTTTTTAAAATACTCTACAACCAAGTGGGATCACTTCATACCTGAAGTAAAGGATACAAAAGAATGACTCAACATTCAAAAATCAATCAATGTCATCCATCATGACGACAAGCTAAGAAGAAAAATCATATGCTCATATCAATAGATGCAGAAAAAGCATTTGACGAATCTCAAAACCATTCAAAATAAAAATTCTCAGCAAACTAGGAATAGAGGGGAACCTTTTCAACTTGATAAAAAGACATCTACCAAAAACCTACAGCTAATATCATACCTAATGGTGAGAAACTTAATGATTTTCCCTTAAGATTAGAAACGACAAGGATGTACTCCCATACGATTCCACTTGACATTGTGCCCGAAATGCTAACTAGCACAGAAAGACAAAAGAGGGTAATTGAAAATATACAAATGGGAAAGGAAGACATAAAACTGTCACACGACTGATTGTAGATTTCAAAAAAAAAAAATTATAAGTAACAAATGAGTATATCACAGTCACAGGGAACAATATTAACATATATAATTATTGTATACTAGGAGTAAACAATTGGAATGTAAAATGTAAAAAAGAATACAATTTACTATAGCACCAAAAGAAGGAACTATTTTGTTAGAACAAATCTAACAAAATATGTAAGTATCTGCATGTGGAAAACTACAACATTGATGAAAGAAATCAAATGAGATTTAAATAAATGAAGAAATATTTCATGTTCAAAATCCCAGCAAGCTATTTTTTAGACATCACCAGCCTGATTCAAAAGTATGAAGAAACGCAAAAGATCTAGAATTGCCCTCTAATGAAGAAGAACGAAGTTAGAAGATTCACATCATCCAATTTCAAGACTCGCTATAAAGTTTATAGTAATCAAGACAGCATGGTTTCAAAACTGGAATAAACACATTGATCAATGAACAGAATATGAAGCCAAGTAATAGATCCAAACATACTCACTTATTTTTTTTATATTGGCCTAAAGGTAATTCAATGGAGAAGGAACAGGTTTTTTAAACAAATTGTGTCAGAAGGGTTGCACACCTATTTCCAAAAAAATAAACCTAGACACAGACTGTACACTTTTCACAAAAATTAACTCAAAATGGGATACAAAGGCATAAGAATGATGCAATGGACTTTGAGGACTCGGGGAAAAGGATGGGAAGGAAGTGAGGGATAAAAGACTACAAATTGGGTGAAGTGTATGCTGCTTGGATGATGGGTGCACCAAAGTCTCACAAATCACTGCTAAAAATCTTATGTAATCAAATGCCAACTGTTCTCCAATAACCTATGGAAATAAAAAATTTTTTAAAAATTAACTCAAAATGATGCATAAACATAAATGTAAAATACAAAGGTACAAAACTTCTAAAAGAAAATGCAGAAAATCTACCTAACCTTCAGTTTAATATAATACATTTCTAATTTATTAGAAATGTACTCTAAGTTTCTAAATACATCTCCAAAAGCATAATCCATTCACATGCAAAAAAAGATTCATAGGTTAGGCATTATTAAGATTAAAAATGTCTGCTCTGCAAAAGGAATTTAATAGAATAAAAATGGAAGCCCAAGAAAGTGAGTATTTGCAAAACACGTATGTGATTAAAAGACTTGACTCTAATAAATACAGAACTCTTAAAACTCAACAATGAGAAAAAAAATGCCTCAATTAAGAAATGGGACCGGGTGTGGTGGCTCATGCCTGTAATCCCAGCATTCTGGGAGGCCGAGACGGGCAGATTGCCTGAGGTCAAAAGTTCGACACCAGTCTGGTCAACATAGTGAAGCCCCATCTCCACTAAAAATACAAAAAAAAAAAAAAAAAAAAGAAAGAAAGAAATTACCCAGGAGTGGTGGCATGCTCCTGTAATCCCAGCTACTCAGTAGGCTGAGGCAGGGGAATTGCTTGAACCACGGAGGTGGAGATTGGAGTGAGTCAAGATCACGCCACAGAACTCCAGCCTGGGCGACAGAGCAAGACTCTGTCGAAAGAAAGAAAGGAAAGGAAGGAAGGAAGGAAGGAAGGAAGGAAGGAAGGAAGGAAGGAAGGAGGGAGGGAGGGAGGGAGGGAGGGAGGGAGGAAGGAAGGAAGGAAGGAAGGAAAATGGGCAAATTTGAACGAATACCTCAGCAAGGGTAAAAGTATCACACGAAAAGACGAAGACGCTCAATATTATATGTCATTGCGGAAATAAAAATTAAACTAGTGGCAAAACTCACCACATATTTATGGTTATTCTTAAACCCACCAAAATAGCAATACCCAGCAGGAAAGCAGAGCCAGCAGAACTCTTGCTCATTGTTGGTGAATACAAAATGTCGCAGACACTGGAAGATATTTGAGCAGTTTTTTACAAAACTAACCATAGTCTTCCATATGACCCGGTAGTCATGCCCCTAAGTATTTACACAACTGATTTGAAAAGTATGTTTAGACCAAACCCTGCAAGCAAGTATGTATGGCAGCTTTATTCATAATTTCCCAAAACAGAAATTAACTAATACATCCTTCAGTACTTGAATGGATACATGGACTGTGGTTCACCGTGGAATACTTCTCAAAAATAAAAAGGAATGAGTCACGGAGCCTTACACAGACTTGGGTGAATCTTCAGTGTCTCTTGCCAAGTGAGAGATGCCAGTCATCACTGGCCATCAGAGAAATGCAAATCAAAACCACAGTGAGGTACCATCTCACACCAGTTAGAATGGCAATCATTAAAAAGTCAGGAAACAACAGGTGCTGGAGAGGATGTGGAGAAATAGGAACACTTTTACACTGTTGGTGGGATTGTAAACTAGTTCAACCATTGTGGAAGACAGTGTGGCGATTCCTCAAGGATCTAGAACTAGATGTACCATATGACCCAGCCATCCCATTACTGGGTATATACCCAAAGGATTATAAATCATGCTGCTATAAAGACACATGCACACATATGTTTATTGCGGCACTATTCACAATAGCAAAGACTTGGAATCAACCCAAATGTCCATCAGTGACAGATTGGATTAAGAAAATGTGGCACATATACACCATGGAATACTATGCAGCCATAAAAAAGGATGAGTTTGTGTCCTTTGTAGGGACATGGATGCAGCTGGAAACCATCATTCTTAGCAAACTATCACAAGAACAGAAAACCAAACACCGCATGTTCTCACTCATAGGTGGGAACTGAACAACGAGATCACTTGGACTCGGGAAGGGGAACATCACACACCGGGGCCTATCATGGGGAGGGGGGAGGCGGGAGGGATTGCATTGGGAGTTATACCTGATGTAAATGACGAGTTGATGGGTGCTGACGAGTTGATGGGTGCAGCACAGCAAGATGGCACAAGTATACATATGTAACAAACCTGCATGTTATGCACATGTACCCTAGAACTTAAAGTATAATAATAATTAAAAAAAAAAAAAAAAGAAAAGACTGCATAGTGTACCATTCCATTTCTATGACATCCTGGAAAAGGCAAAACTATAGAGATTGTAAAAAGATAAAACGTGGTCAGAAAGAGGGCAGAGGTAGAGAAAAAAAGAGTAGACAAAGTGCATGGGGATTTTCAGGGCAGTGAAACTTTCTGGTACTGTAATGATAAGTACATGACACCATGTCTTTGTCAAAATCCAGATAAAATTACAGCTCAGAGAGTAAACCTTATTATATGCAAGTTTAAAATAAATCAGGAGGTCTGGAGAGCCCAGCATGGAATATATGTGACTAAAAAGTCTAACTTAACTATTTTAAAAATGCATAAAACAACCTCCTTGAAGGGGATGGAGGAAAGAGGTGCTGATCTGAGTAATTCTTGAAATGACAGTTGTCTGTAAGGGACTGTCCCTAAGTCCTGCAGTCTGGCAGATCAAGTTGATTCCCGCTAGGGAAACCACTAAGCATGTAAACTTAAATTGAGCAGTTAAGTATATCGATGGTAGCTGCTACCACCCAGGTGTTCATTTCGGGAGTTGAAAGTTATAGATAGTGAAGAGGAAGCAGCTACAATGATCCTTATGAGTCGAGGTGGAGACCTCAGTATGAACTCGCACACAGCTTAATCTTATTAATACAGTTTTGGTAAACACATGTTTATATATTAAATATTACATTTACAGACATACATACGTACATGGGATAGTGTACACACACGTATTTCTGTGCTGTGTCAACTGAGAGGGCCTAGAAGCAACGACTCACCAACAGCAGCATGCATACCTAGGACCTAGATCTTGGTTTCTAATACCATCTTCCAGTAGAAGGAACCAGGACTTACTGAAGAAATGTCTGAGTCCAGGACTGGTCCAGGTAATTTACAAGATAAGCCCTAGCATCATTGTAGTGCCAGAAGGTCAGAAAGTTTAAAATCAAACAAAAGAACAACAAACCCACAATGAGATGAGTATGTCAGAAGAACATAGGAGGGAACTGAAAGGGCTCCCAATGGCCAGAGATGGAAAAATTTTAATGAGCAAAGTAAATAAAGCACATACTATTGGATCATAACCCAAAATATAAAATAAATATTTATGAGTCCATACTGATATAAACAGCTGAATAAATTAACAAGTAAATATTAATAATTAACAAGCATAATAGATATATCTCTCATGCAAAATAATTCCTAATAATTATCATAGATATTCTGCCATCAGAGAGTTGGAACAGGACTCCCTACTTCTTAAGTGTGGCAATGGCTACGTAGTGACTTCCCTACTTCCCTTTCTTTGTTTTTTTTTTTTTTTTTTTGAGACAGAGTCTTGCTCTGTCACCCAAGCTGTAGCTGAGACTATAGGCGCCCGCCAGCACGCCCGGCTAATTTTTTGCATTTTTAGTAGAGACGGGGTTTCACCATGTTGGCCAGGATGGTCTCGATCTCCTGACCTCATGATCTGCCCGCCTTGGCCTCCTAAAGTGCTGGGGTTACAGGCATGAGCCACTGCGCCTGGCCGTGACTTCCCTTTCTAAGAATACAGAGTGGAAAAGTGGACAAAGAGGGACACTTTGTCATGGAAACCCCTGAAAAATCCTACCTTACCAGGTGTTCAAGGCTAACATCAACAGTGATATGTTAGCACCAACAGCAAAGAGCCGGTACTGATGTGATGGAAATGGCATTTTACCTCTATAATCTTACTCCCAACAACCACAACCTCAGTCTAATAATGAGAAAAAAGAAAACAGCAGACAAATTCAAGTCTAGGCATATTTTGCAAAACGTCTAACCAGTACTCCTTGAAACCGTCAAGGCATTAGAAACAAAGTCTGAGAAGCTGTCACAGCCAGAAGCCTAAAAAGACACGATAACTGTAACTAACGTGGTGTCCTGGATGGGTTGGGATCCTGGAACAGAAAAAATAAATACATAAATAGGTAAAAAACAAGGAAATCTAGATAAATTAGGGGCTTTAGGGAATAACACGTTGATATTGTTTTATTAATTGTGACACACGCACCATACTAAGACCGGATGCTAATGATAGAAAGAGGAGCCAGTGGGGGATATATGGAAACCCCCTAATTGTTATAATTTTTCTATAAACCTAAAGCCACTCTAAAATAAAAAGTTTATTTTAAAATACCTAATGTCTGTAATTTTTAAATGTGTAAAAATTTATTTTGTTTTAGGTGTTAGTCATTTGACACTTAATATATGAAAATAGTTTGCAATAAAAACAAATTGCAAATGTGTGTAACATTAAAAGTAACTGATTCATTGTTTTTGAATGGTAGAGTAGCATATGAATGTTGTTAGGAATCTTTTGTGTGAGTCCTATCACTTAGTATTGTCGCATTAGGCAAAAATATCATAATCCAAGTATATGGTTCTAAAATTAAATTCCAATAACTCAGATGAATTTAAATTTAACAATCAGTAAATCTTCTTTGGGTCCTTCCCCTATGGTTTTATATGACTCATCTGTAAAAGAAGCCCCTAACTGACTCCTGTTCCTTATATTCGGTTTTTCTTGAACCGGCAGCAGTCTTGGATGTCTCGGTGTACCTTGGCTCTGCATTCTACAAAAAAGGATAATAGAATGGATGTGCAACAAACATTTTATTCTAATAAATCTATTAAAGAGATTTGCTATGAAGCATTCAAACAATAAGTACGCAGTTTGACTGTAAGAGTTTTGCTTTTTAAATAATCATTTGAGTTTAGAATCTGGGAGAAAGGTCAGTGCGTCAATAACATTATTCTCTCTTTGGAAAAAGAGAAAAAAAAAAAAGTCCTGAGATAACATCTAAGAATTTAGTTTTCTAAATGTCTTGGCATTTGGATTGGAGTTTTAACCTGGCATAAACATTATTACAATTGAATACATACTTGTTCCAGTGAGCATCAGATTTGGTGCTTAAAGTAAGAATTATTGATGATTAGTAAATTGTTAGAATTAGATGTAATATTCTAAATCTTGTTTTAAATCCTCTTTCAGAAATATAAAATGCCATACCCTTTTCCAGCCAACAAATCAAATACAAAAGTAATAATAATTTTAAAATTATGCTTGTCTTCTTAATTTATATTTTGCCATTTTTCCATTTTTCTTTATAAAAAAACATCTAAACTAATACATCGCATTAGGAATCCCTTCTGAGTCAAATCTCATATGAGATTAAGCCAATGTTGAGAATTCCAAGAAAGCGAATTCACAGGTAGGCAGAAAAAGGTATTTGAAGTTAGCCGGCTAATTCACCATATTTACAAAAACTATAACTATCTGCCTAGATACATCTTTTTCTAAAATTGGATTTATATCTTCAAACAAAACAAACTATTCTATTTACACGTACGTTATGCTGTGCCTTGCTTGTCACAGTGTTTCCCGCGGATCGGCCACATCAGCATCACAGGTGGTTAGAAATGCACTCTTGTCTCCACTAGAGATCTCCTGAGTAAGAATCTCTACTTAGCAAGATTTCCAGGCAGTGTGCATGCATATGAAAGTTTGAGAAGCACTGTTCCACACAGCCACTGTTATTTGAAACAATATTTTTACCAGTATATGCTCTATAAAATTCAAGCTAAAGTTTAATTTGCTGTTACTGCTTTTGTTATTTGTTTCATCTCCTTTTCCAAAATTTTCTCCTCCCTAGCACTGCAGCAATCTGCCTCTGTAACTGGTCTCTGACATCTCTGTTACATCATGGCCCCAAAGAAGCCACTGTTATTGGGGAAGCACGGGAGGTAGAAAATTATACCATTCATTTTTGCATTATTTAAGTAAGCAGTTAATAAATGACATATATATAATTTTTAGAAACAAACCACTATCCAGTAACTCTAGCAAGATTTCCAAAACAATTATTTTGAAGGTTAAAGGCATTTGTATACAGAGAATTTGAAGCCGCCAGATAAAAAGATCTAGAAGATGTTCTCTAAAGTTTACAATATCTGAAATGCAAAGCAAAAGAATTTGTATTTTGACATTGAGCTCTAATGAAAGAGATTGTGCATGTATATATGCATGTGTATTTTAAAAACCCTTATTAAGATTTTAATTTGCCATCAAGGGCAACTTGTCATACGAAGATGAAACTATTTTATGATTCATTAGCCAAGTGTGACTGAGACAGCTGAGATTAATTTAATCTTGGTTTTTATGCATTAGTATTCAAAAGGAATCTGAAGCAGAGAGCAGCACTTGGTTTTATTTTTATAATGAAGGAAATATTTTGCAGCTTCTCTGTTTTGATGATCACAATGAGCTGGAGGATTAAATGGTTCCATAGTTTAACACAACTATGGATTAGGAATGAAAGCTATTTCCATGATGTCTTGCTGTCCTTTAGACACATGCTTGAATGACACTGTTATGAGAAGCAGAAGCTGTAACATTTACCCTGGAAAACAAATGTTTACCTCAAGCAGCAACTGACATTTCTAGCTTCTTGTATGAATATCAGGCACTGCTTCAAATTACTTACCAGCCTCAGTCCTTGTATCTTGGTCTTGGGCCTCAGGCCAGTATTAGATGAGTGGACCTGACCTGACTGAAACCAGGATGGCTTAAGCACCCCAACAAGGGCCCTCCCAAGTCTGCATCTTCAACACCTGAGCCCTGATTAAGCACATTGTCACGATGATACCCTGCGGTTGCCATTACTGTTGATGACGTGTCTATAGAGACCTCTGGCTAAGGAAGACCCTAGGTCTTCCTGTCAGCAGTACTTCTTTCCTTTTCTGCTGCATGCATATAATCCATCATGATAGTAAGCAGAGCTCTTCAGTTCTCTACCCCCTTTACATTATAACAATGAAATATTCCTCCTAATCTCTTAATTGTTCCAACAACTGTAGGAGTCATCATTCTGATGTTTCCCCCCATTCACGTCTCCTTCTCTTCTTGATGCAAGTCTATGGAGCCAAATTACACACATTCACACACATATTTTTTTTTACCATTAACAATGATTATTATTATTGACAGTGTATCATATGCCGTGCATCCCATAAGCTCCAAGATTTTTTTATTCTAGACATCCCAAGCAATTTGCAGTTAACTCTCAACTAAAATACTACAGCATTAATAGTCTATGTCACAAATTTAGCATTTATATTACATTGTAGTATGATTATATACACGTAAGTTCTGACCCCTCAACTGAACTGTAAGTTTCTTAATGATTGTATTTTACTGTACATAATAGGCTCATAATAAATATTGGAGAATTGTTTGAAAAGCCATAATGAAATATTTTCAGAAGCTGAAAAAGAACAAAAAAATATAAAAACGCATACAGAAGTATATGATACTCCACCCGCACATGAACAGAATCAGTCAAATGCAATATTTAATGGGAAACAAAATTCAGAGCTCTAACTCGGATCTGCAAAAATGTGACCTTATTTCTCTTTAATCTCAAGTTTCTTACATGCATCTGTATCTTTCGATAGCAGTAAAGAACCTTGCTAACAAAAGGATAGCTTGATAATTTCTTACTTAACTGTTAGTTGTTCTTAAGTAAATGATGAATTCAGGATTTCAACCTTAGTAGTTGAAAGTTCAGCCTCCATTCAGGGCCCCTGCCCCCCATCCTTTGTTCTTTCCCTATTCCCTTTCTTATCCATGAAGAACGTGTTCACATAATGTTGTGGGAGCATCACTATCTTTCAGTATCCATGAATTATGTTATAGTATTCTTCCACAGCAGGATTTACTAGGGATCACCTATCCGATAACATACCCTCAGGGCAGTGGAGAGAGCAGAAGTCCTCCCTAAACACATGTTTAGTTCATGTGCAGTTATTTCTATAACAAAACACACTATAGAAAAACCATGAGGAAGCAAGCCCCGGAGACTGAAGATATACTCAAGGTAATGTTTGTGTGCTCACTCTGCGAATGACAGTATTTTCCCTATCCAGCTCTACCACATGGTTCACTGCTCCTGGTATTAGAATCTCATCGCACCTGGGATTTTCCCAAGTACAACTTGATAGCTTAGCTTCTGAGACTAGAGTTCCACGCAGGCATTCTGGCACACCGTGAAATCAAGCTTCAGAAGAAAGTCGCCCACGTCACTTGACATGAAACCGAGCTGCTAGTGTGTCTTACTGCCCTAGTCAGAAGTAGCTGGAGAGTATGGTTCCCAGACCCTTCTTTTGGGGGAATGTCTGGCCTTAAAAGTGGCTAAGTGGGTCATATGATCTAATTCTGTGCAGGTGAGGATATTCAAGATCAGCTTCCTAGAGAAGTGACAAAGGTATTATGGGAATGAACATCTTCTTCCTCTTTGAGTTGGTGGTTGCTGAGATTGCCAGGTAGGGAAATGAAGAGTGAACAACAGAAATTATTTAGAAAATCCAGTGATCGCTGGATGTATCTGGCTGATCAGCAGGTTTCTCAGTCCAAAATTCTCAGCATCTCATGTGGCATGATTCAGACATTCATACAAAGCCAACAGGTAATGGAAATGGGTCTGGAAGATAACCAATAAGTAATACCTTACCAAAAACTTCCAGCTCTGATGCTGATGAACAGTTATACACCTTTGTTCTCTCTTCTCTGGTGAGAAGTTCATTCCTAGAGTGCTTCTCCACTCCACATATTAACAGCCCCTGGAAAGTCACTGCATTCATCTCTCCTGTGTGAAAATTCAACATTCAAACACTGATCATTCTTTTCAGACCAAGCTGAAGTCCCGTTAAACAGGTAGACAACTCCATTAGCAGTCATTTGTCTACACTCTATACTTCCCAATAAGTTAATGATACAGCTCAATAAATGCCTTTTCTGACTTTATTTTTTAATATATGGACCGTATTCACAAAGTCAAACTTCAGTTTCTATTTCCAAGTGCATATGTGCCACATTTTGGAACAGTGAAGACATTTTAAAATGTGACTGAGAGGTTAAGTATGGCTAAAAAAATTAATCTTCAACTTTTTTCCTTGTTTCTTATTGAAATGGATTCTGTAAATATTAGTTGGAGAGGTAATTGCTTACTACAGTTAGAAAGAAAAGAAGTAGTTTAGGGAAAGCAATTATATTTATATAGCCTTTGCTTAGATTTCAAAAAGTATATGTCTTATGACTTTAAAATACAATTGCTTGCATCCTGTTTAGCTTAACGTCCAGATAACACCAGCAAAATGTGTTCTCCTTCATCAGTTTATTGGTAGCTCTCTCTTTTTCTTTAATGTATTCTTAAATACAACATTGGAATTTCATAAGGACAATATTCTAGGACTAGCCTGAAGAAATGCGTGCGATCTGACCTAACAGCACACCTTTCATGAATGATTTGGAAAAGGCAATGTTGTGACTGGTTCGTTGTAATTCAGCACATTTAACCTACAGTTACAACAATCATTATTCCCAAAATGTGTAAGACAGCCAGGGTATCAGAAATTCTGTCCAGCCTTTTCCCTTAGCTACTCATACCTGTCAGACCTCATATCCTGATTTGAAATTGAAAAGCATTACAATAACAGCTACAGGCTGTCATGTTGTCAGTTTTGTCCAGGCAAATATATTTATTTCCAGCCTCTAGGATCCATGCAGGTACCATAGTGTTGGAAGCCCACCCCTCTGTTTACCATTAACTGTGTAGGACAGTGACTAAGACCACAGGTTATGGAGTTAGAGAATTCCTTCTGACACTTCCTGGTGGAATGACAGTGGACGATATCTGTAATATCTGTAAAGCCTCAGTTTTATCTGCTTTCAAAATGTTAATAGTATTATTTGCCTCATAAGTTGGTTGTGAGGATTAAATGAGGTTATATATATAAATATATATATATATATGGCATAACTTACAGTGCCTTGAGGGTATAATTACTCATGAAATGTTAGCTATCATTGCTGTCATTATTTTAGTATATAACCAAAATTAACATTATGTGAGGTCCCACTGGCAGGTCAAAAATTCCCTTCAAATATTATTTGGCTATTTCTGAGTTATTGACTCTTATCTTCATAAGAATCAGTACCTCAGGTTTTAACAAATAGAGATCTTTTATGTGTATAAATAATCATCTCAAATACATTTACTACTTGTTGTCTGAATAAATCCTGGTTTTCAAAATGACTGCTGAAAAATTTGCAATTTATACCAATATCAATATAATAGTAACTTTCCCTAACCTCCAAAATGTTGATATTAAAAATATAATTTTTTTGGCATTTGAGTTTTAAAAAGCAAATCTATCTGGGTAAATGATGGTCTAAACCTGTTTGGACCAAATAAAATCATAAAAATATTTAAATCATCTACTTCTTCAACAAAGCACACTTGTGAATAAAGCATTGGCAAATGTTAAATTAGATCTTTTTATATAATTAATGACAAGAGAGAAAACTAGCAAAATGTTAAGAGAAACACTATTTTTTATATAAATATAGAAAACCTGAGATATACATATTTGGATAGAGTTAGAGAGACATTTCACTTTATGACATAAATACCATGTTTTAATGTTTCAAAATTTCAATTTGAAAGGGGGAAATATGTAATGTTTCTGCCAACAGCACTTACATAAATTTGATGTATGCTTGATATATTCCTTCTAAAATGCATTTTAAAAGGCAGACTTAAAAAATACTAAAACAGCATGCTTATTATCCACAGTACCTTATTTATATGCTTGCTCCACAAGCCACTGTGAGACTACAGTCTGGAAATGATTTTTCATGTACTTTTTCTTTATCTACCACAAGGAGGAAAATGTCATCAGCCACATATGTAACATGGCAAGGGGAACAAAAAATAAAAGCAGTGGCTTATGATCGAAGGCATCCTATAAAATATGTGTTAGCTGAAATGCCATTGGCTAACTCCAAATATATATGGAACTAAATGTAAAGTTATGGCTGGCAAGTTGTTTTGTGTCATTTTCTTGTCAACGCTCAATATGCCAAGTAGCACCAGCACTGTGCAAATAGAACAGCAATGATACAGTAAAATAAGGAAGGGCAGTCTGGATTAGCAACAAGGATACCAATACACTAACATACTAATGCACTAGACATTCTGATACTCAGGGACATGAGGGCATGGTTAAAATTTCATAGACTTTTGAATCTACTATAAAAACACACAACTTAGATTACTTAAATGGAAAATTATTTTGAATAATGTTTCAATTATAGAATACTGTAAGGATTTACACGTTTATAATTTCAAGTACAAATAATCATACTGTGGTATTTGTCATTGAGTTATGATAATGTGATCAAACTTCTACAAAAGGTGGAATAAATTTCATCTTCAGCAGGTAATTTTGACCTTCTGATCGAAGTAAAATAGCTCTTTTAACATGGGTATCTGTTTTGGGGGCATAAGCCTAGAAATTATCCTTTCCTGAGTCACCAGTAATTAAAAATAGTAGAGAATATTTGGTCATAAATAAATAGGAGAAGAATGAAAAATAATGTCTATGTACAAATATGGTACAGACCAAAATTGTTTTGGAGAAAAACGTAAGTTATGCTTATCTAATATAAGTCTTAACACACTTCCAGGGTTTACTAATATGCCAAAATTATCTTTAGCATTAAGAGATGTAACAAAGAAGAAATGACGTTCAGAACTTAATACTAACAAGAATGGTGTTTTGAAAAACATGAAAAATGTATAAAGTAAAATAGCAAGAATACACTATACCACTTTCAAGATACCTAGCAGCGATTGAACAATGTTTAAATTGATTTTTCAACAAATTTGTCACAATTCTCAGTTTAATGGATTTATAATTTTTCATCTTAAGTATGTGCCATAATTTTTCTAATCAGTTCTGTTATTTACTGTCTTATATAGCTTAATGCTTTATATATCAGCTTCTGTGCTTTGTATTTTATTGAATATGTACATGGAAAATTAATCCATGATCTTCTAATTGCCAAGTAAAAAAAGTCATATGTCACTCTTCATACAATTGATTTCTCTGACTCATTTGACAATGTTGAGTATTTAATGACACTCTCTTCTCTTTACATAATAACTCTTACTTATTGTATGTCTTGGGAAAATGTTCAGATTTTTATTTACTATCTTCTTCTCTGCCCATTTCATTAATGTTAATAATGTCAGTATCCTATTCACAGTTCTTCTACTCTTATTAAATAAATAAACCCAATTTATACTTTGAGTCACTACCATAATCCAGAAAAGCAAAAATTAGTAAAACGTGCAGGAAAATAATGCAGTACATGCCATAATAAATGTGTCTAGGATGATAAAAATGCTGAGAAGAGTCGATAGGGTGGCATCTATCAAGGGCAGTGAAGGCAGGTAGGAGGCAGCATGGCCCATCTTAAGAGCTTATTCCTGGGACAGTGAATGCGTCTGTGCCCTGGAGACTAGCACAGTCATCTCAACAGTGAGGAAGCTCAGCCCACAGTCAACTGTGCTCTATTTACTGTGCCTCCCACAGTTCAGTCTCCAAACTGAGCACTGTTGCTGCGATGATGTCAGAGTGAACAAGGAGCCCTGTGGTCTCCTGTGGTTCAGGAAAGACTTCAGAAGGTATTGAGCAGCCATTTCAGAAATGGTGGATTATATTTTATTTTATTATATTTTATTTATATTTTGTTAACCAAACCTTTTTTGTACTACCTTATAACCAGTGTTTTTGCAATAGAGGATGTTGTAGCCAAAACTTGGACCTTTGAAAACAGACCCAAGGTATCCTAGATCTCTGGTGTTAACAGCAGGTCTTGGGCGGGGCAGGGTGGCTCACCCCCGAAATCCCAGCACTTTGGGAGGCCAAGGTGGGCAGATCACTTGAGGTTCGAGACCAGCCTGGCCAATAGGGCGAAACCCTGTCTCTACTAAAAATACAAAAATTAGCTGGGTGTAGTGGCAGGTGCCTTTAATCCCAGCTACTCGGGAGGCTGAGGCACGAGAATTGCTTGAACCTGGAGGGTGGAGGTTGCAATGAGTTGAGATTGATCACGCCACTGCACTCCAGCTTGGCGACAGAGCAAGAATCTGCCTCAAAAAAACAAAAAACAAAAAACAAAAAACAAAAAAACAACCAGCACCTCTTATACATATAATAGAATTCTTTAAGAGTAAAATATCTTCTATATTTCAATATATGTATTTTGCTCTAGAGGCTATGAAATGCCATAATGATATGACCCTGTTTAGTTGGATCAACAAGATTTTGTCTATAGAAACTAGTAATATTTCTAGGAAACCCCTAAATATTTGGACATGTAACAACACATTTCTAAAGATTCTATGAAAAAAGGAAAAATATATTGGAAAGTTGTAGAAGTCTTACTAGAAAAGATAGCCTCCAGTAACTGGGACTGGCATGTCTTTTTCAATTTAAATCATACACAATAAGAACTCTAGAGGAACTCCATTTACTTAGAAATAAAATAGCACATTTCAAAATCATCCATGCTTCAAATAGAAAATCACAAGAGAAATTAGGATGTATTTTGAACTGAATAAAGGTGAAAACACAGTAGAGTAGTACTTGTGATACTCACCTGAAGTATTTCTCACAAGGAAATCTATTATTTTAAATAGAAACATGTAGAAAAAGAAAGGTTTTCTGAAACTTAATGAAATAAAACAAAAAACAATGACAAATTAACAAAGCAGAAATAGTTTCTTTGAGATTAAATTGTCAGAACTCTAGTAAGATTATTCAGAGAAAGAGAGAAAATAGCTGTATAAGAATAGCTATATTTATAAACATAGCTAAATTCAGCTATTCTCTCTGTATTTATACTGTATAATATAAATACAGCATAAAAACAGCTATTCTTACGCAACTATTCTTACTATAAAATAGAATTGACAATAAAGTCTTTGACAAGGGAAACACCAGGATAAGCTAGGTTCACTATTAAATTCATAAGATATTTTATGTAGAAATAATAACAATTCCAGAAGCTTTTTTTAAAAAAACATAAAAGAGGACAAAATGTTCCCTAACTCATGTCATAGGAGCAAATAACCTTGATACCAAAACCTGACACAAGATATCAAAAGAATATACTTAAAGATTGAAATAGTATAAAAACATCATCAAAATATTAAGATATTAAATAAAACAATATTTTAAAGTAAAATACACCACAAGCAAGTAGGTTTTATCCTGGGAATGCAAAGTTGGTTCAATAGTCAAAAATCAATCAATGTAATTCACCACAGAACAGAATAAGAAGAAAATATATAATCACCATATAGATGCAAAAAGTGCATTTGACTAAATTATGCATCTATCCATGAAAAACTCTCAAAACCACAATGAAACTGTCTTAATCTGATTAAGGCCATATTAAAAAAAAAAAAAAAAAACTATAGCTGACAAAATACTTAATGTGAATGACTAAATGCCTTTCTTCTAAGATCAAAAAAAGAAAAAAAGGAAAGTAAGTCTGCTCTACATACTTGTAGCCAGTGCTTTACTGGAGATCCTAGCCAGTGCAAAAAAGCAAGACAAATAAGAAAGGTTTAAAATGAAGAACTAAAATAGCCTCTTTTTATAGATTATATAGTTGTTCCTATATAAAATCCTAAGTAATCAAAAATTGATCTGCTAAAATTAATAAGTTTAGCAAGGACTTAGGTGGCTTTGAAAAATAAATTAGAATTCTAAATATATTCAAACAATTAGAAAATATAATTTTAAATGACGTAAATGTCATAAAATACCAATAAATATAATGAACAAAATTATGGATAACACCTATGATGAACAATATAATGTTGAGAGAAATAAAGGACAATCCAAATACAAATATACAGTATGGCAATGGTATCAATAAGATGTCAATTCTTACCGAATTTATTTATAGAGTAAATGCATTTTAATCCATATCCCGACAGATATTTCTGCCACAGAAACTAATAAGCTCATTCTAAAATGTAAGTGGATAACAAAGAATCTAGAAAAGCAAAAATAATTTTGAAAAATGAAGTTGAAAGAGTTACACTATATTATTTCCAAACTTACTACAAAGCAACAATAGCCAAGATATTTCAGAGTTGGTGTAAATTTAAACATATAGATCTATGGAACAGACAAAAAAAAAGTCGGAAATAGACCCATACAAATATGGTCAATGAATTTTTTACAATGACACAAATATATTTCAATGGAAGAAGATAAATTATTCAACAAAGGGTGTCTTAACACTTGTATGAAAAAGACAAGCAACGTCTTTCTCACACTATGAAATGTATTTGAAGTGGATTAGAGAGACCTTATTGTGACAGCTAAAATTATAATACTTCTTAAAACATAGATGGAACACAAAAAGCATAAAACATACATTTTTTTAGAAAGGATAAACTAAACATCATAAAAAGTAAAACCATCTGCCCTTCTAAAGACAGCATTAAGGAAATAAAATTAGAAACCACAGACATGGAGGAAAAATATATATTTATCTAGCATATACAAATGATTTTTACAATAAGAATTAATAAGACAAGCAAGCCAAAAGGACTTAAGTAGGTACTACTTCACAACAGAATGGTCAATAAGTATATTAGAAGATGTTCAACATCATTGGTGATCAGAAAACTGCAAATTAAAACCATAACGAATCAGATACCAGTTTATAACAAATATAATATCTAAAATTAAAAGACTAACAATACTTTTAGTGAAAATGCATAGCCACTGCATACCTCATATGCTGCTGCTGGTGAATTTAAAATTATGGCCAAGCAATCCCATACATGGATACTTATTGGAAAAAATAAAACATATTTCTAGAAAAAGCCTTGTACGTGGCAAGACTTGTACATAACCCCAAATTAAAAACAACTCAATGGTTCAGGCACAAGCAAATGAATTTAAAAATTGCAGCACATTCATATAACTGAGAGCTACTTAGCCATGAGAAAGGACTAACACACAACATGGATGACTCTGAAAAACATACTGAGCAAAGGAAGCCAGAAATAAAAAAAATGCCACAGTGTGCATCCATTTACGTGAAGTTGTGGAGCGGCTGAACTCAGCAATTGTGATAGAAAGATGAGTGAGTGGGGTTGGAGGAACCCTGGGATGACTTTTATGGACAATGGCGATGCTCTTGTCAGCACACACTTAAAATTTTTCCTTTTTGTTGTATCTAAATCACACCTCAATAAAGATGACAAAAAATAAATAAAATAGAGCATTCCATTTTAAAAGAGAGCACCATGTTCGCTCAGTTTTTGAGCTGTTTTACCAACAATGAGCTCATTTTACTCTACACTAAGTTTCAGTTGTGTGACTATAAGGAACAATTAAAGGCATCACAGAACTGTAACACCCTGTGTGTTTTTTAAAACTTGAATGCAATGTATAGATGTGGTTAAATGCAAGCTTCCGGTCACCTTGCTACTTTGAGAATCTGGGAACTCTTGAAACTGGCTAAAAGAAGAACAAATAAAAGTCCACAGAAATTACAATGTTCTGACCAAATCCCCCCAAAAAAAATTAAAAAAAAAAAAAAAAGAAATTTAAGAGAGCACGGTAGGTTTTGGAATAGATTTGTTACTGGATTTGTCAGATCCAAGGAAGATTCCTGGATCTCTTGAAGGAAGGAATTCAGGATGATTCACAAAGTGCAGCGAAAACAGTGGGTTTATTAAAAGTTATTTTATTATAGAGTAGGGCACCCTTGGAAAGCAAGAGGAGAAACCAACAGGCTTTGTTTTAAGTGTTCGTTTTATAGAGGTCTTGTCTATGCAAAGACTAAGCTAAGCTGTATCTACGTGCAGGTGAGCAGGCATCATGACAAATTTATTGCTGTAGTGATTTAAAGAAAACTAGCTTTGACCATCTAGTGTGTGAGTACATTCAAGCATAACTATTATCATCTTCAAAATATATATCGTTATGGGTATTGGGACATCTGGACTCTGCTGTTGTAGGAGTGTGCCCTTGTAGGTACCTTTAGGCTGTTTCCTGTAATACAAACATCCCATGAATATGGGTCATGACCAGCAAGGCATGTGCTTTGCTAGTCTTGGAATGGAACTGAACCAAAAAGGCATTACACTGTCCCCCCTTGGCTCCTGCTTCCCTGACAAACTGACCATCATTAGGATGTTTGGAGTGTGGCAAGTGATGGGTTAACCACCAATACTATAAACAGTATTCTAAGGAGTCCAGAGCCTACATATGAGGCACACATGGTTTAACATAGAAAAGATGCATCCAACAAATATTTCTTAATTAGAAAATAATTACAATTGAGTGGGGGACTACATATGTTAAAAGAATTTACATAAAGCTGGGAAACATTGACATCTGCTCTTTTTGCTCAAAGTACTTCAAGAGTACCCAGGATGTAATTAGACAAACCTATGTATACAGTAAGAAAAAAAAATACGTTATTAAAACAAATGAGACTAGGCTGTATCAGAAACAAAATATCACTCAAAAATAAAACGATCACTCAAGTGATCTAGGTATGTCTTTGCAGAAAGATAAATCACGTTGCAGTAACATTTTAAAGACAGGAATTTTTAGTTTCTGCAAAGACACAGAAAAATAAATGTTTATTTACAGGACTTTTGTTCAATTATGCATTCCAGTTTTCTAAACCTGAAAATGCCTTAGAATGTGTGAAAGGAAAGCCACCTGTCACATTTCTATAAGCAAAAATCCAAAACATATGATTTCTAATGCTGTAGGCATATGGCCTTTAAAAGTTATAAAATTCACTTGCTTTGAAAATGACTTTTTAAATTGCTAAGTCTCTATCCAGATAACAGCTGGATACTCAATCCTTTTCTGCAACTAAGGGTTCATTATTGTTATTTCATGGGGAGGTGTTTACGTTCTGTGGAGATTCCTGTGAGCTTCTACCTCTGCTGGTGTCTTGGGGTTCTCTCTCGGGAGCTCGGAATTCCCTGCCCTCCATCCCTCAGCCACGTGAATGACACAGATTTTCCCCGTTTCTCCCAATCACAAACCTTTGCTTATGCTCTTCTCTTGGTCTGAAATGCTGTCCTCCTACTCCCATCTGCTAAATCCTCCTTGCTCTGAAGTCTGAGAAAGCCTTCTCTGACCCCAGGTCCTCCCTAGGAATTCCCCCTCCAGCTGTGTTACAACTATCTCTGCTGAACTCTCTTTCCTGCTGGATTCCATAAGGGCAGAGCCTGGGTTCCGTTCATCATTTATCACCAAGAACTAGCAAAGGGCCTGGAATAAAGTAACACGTAGCACTTGTCAGATAAATCAATCGATGGAGGTGGGACAGCAGCAGCTACTTTGCTTCTTTTTCTTCCTGTGCTTTCGTTTTGTGTTGGTAGCTGTTGCTCTGTGAGGCGGGCGGAAGTTCTCCCAAGGCCTGAAATGGATTCTGCAATCTTTCATGGCATGTTCTCAATTTCCACTCCAGGTGTGAGAGACGACTTCTTCTCACATTCACAAACCTCTCTTAGCTGGGTTAGCTTGGTTACTTGCAATAAGAATTTCACAGTTCATGGAACATAATGAAACATGTCCTGTGCTGGCAGAAGTGATTTTGTGTCAAAATGAACTAATTTTTTAACTTAACTATGTCATTACCTACATCTATTAAGCTGAACAATTTCAATTGTTTCTGATGGCCTCAGTTTCTCACTTACGAAATGAGGGATTGAAGGATATGATCTTAGTGGTTCTGAATAATACACAGTTCTCAGATAAAATTACCAAGGCTTTCACAGCATATATACTCAGAAATACGTGATGCAAATGCATGGTTTAAAATATATTGTGCTTTCTGTAAATGAAATCTTATGAATCAATTGTATTAGCAAATGTGACAGTGTAACAAAAATGTAACCTGCAAGTCGCAACTGGAATTGGCTCAAGCTAAAAAGTAAAGTTATTGACACATAACTGAAAAGTCAGAGTATTTTAGGTTTCTGTTTTCTTTTTAAAATATACTTTAAGTTCTCAGATATATGTGCAGAATGTGCAGGTTTGTTACATAGGTGTACACATACCATGGTGGTTTGCCGCACCCATTAACCCGTCATCTACATTAGATATTTCTCCTAATGCTATACCTCCTGTAGCCCCCCAAACCCCGACAGGCACCCATGTGTGATGTTCCACTCCCTGTGTCCATGTGGTCTCATTGTTCAACTTCCACTTATGAGTGAGAACAGGTAGTGTTTGGTTTTCTGTTCCTGTGTTAGTTCGCTGAGAATGATGGTTTACAGGTTCATCCATATCCCTGCAAAGGACATGAACTCATACTTTTTAATAGCTGCATAGTATTCCATGGTGTATATGTGCCACATTTTCTTTATCCAGTCTATCACTGATGGGCATTTGGGTTGGTTCCAAGTCTTTACTATTGTGGATAGTGCTGCAACAAACATAAATGTACATGTGTCTTTATAGCAGAATGATTTATAATTCTTTGGGTATATGCCCAGTAATGGGATTGCTGGGTCAAATGGTATTTCTGGTTCGAGATCCTTGAGGAATTGCCAAACTATCTTCCACAATGGTTGAAGTAATTTACACTCCCACCAACAGTGTAAAAGATTTCTTCTTTCTCCATATCCTCTCTAGCATCTGTTGTTTCCTGACTTTTTAATGATCACCATTCTAACTGGTGTAAGATGGAATCTCATTGGGTTTTGATGTGCATTTCTCTAATGATCAGTAATGATAAGCTTTTTTTCATATGTTTGTTGGCTGCATAAATGTCTTCTTTTGAGAAGTGTCTGTTCATATCCTTTACCCGCTTTTTGATGGGGTTATTTTTTTCTTATAAATTTGTTTAAGTTCCTTGTAGATTCTGGATATTAGCCCTTTGTCAGATGGATAGATTGCAAAAATTGTCTCCCATTCTGTTCACCCTGATGATACTTTCTTTTGCTGTGCAGAAGCTCTTTAGTTTGATTAGATCTCATTTGTCAATTTTGGCTTTTATTGCCATTGCTTTTGGTGTTTTAGTCATGAAGTCGTTGCCCATACCTATGTCCTGAATGGTATTGCCTACATTTTCTTCTAGGGTTTTCTTCTAGGGTTTTTACATTTCAGTCTTTAATCCATCTTGAGTTAATTTTTGTATAAGGTGTAAGGAAGGGGTCCAGTTTCAGTTTTCTGCATATGGCTAGCCAGTTTTCCCAATAACAAATATTAAATAGGGAATCCTTTCCCCATTGCTTTTTTTTGCCAGGTTTATCAAAGATCAGATGCTTGTACGTGTGATTTCTGAGGCCTCTGTTCTCTTCCACTGGTCTATATATCTATTTTGGTACTAGTACCATGCTGCTTTGGTTACTGTAGTCTTGTAGTATAGTTTGAAGTCAGGTAGCATGATGTCTCCAGCTTTGTCCTTTTTGCTTAAGATTGTCTTGGCTATACGGGCTCTCTTTTTGGTCCCATATGAACTTTAAAGTAATATTTTCTAATTCTGTGAAGAAAGTCAACGGTAGCTTGATGGGGATAGCACTGAATTTATAAATTACTTGGCGCAGTATGGCCATTTTCACAATATTGATTCTTCCTATCCATGAGCATAGAATGTTTTTCCATTTGTTTATGTCCTCTCTTATTTCCTTGAGCAGTGGTTTGTAGTTCTCCTCAAAGAGGTCCTTCACATCCCTTGTAAGTTGTATTCCTAGGTATTTTATTCTCTTTGAAGCAATTGTGAATGGGAGTTCACTCATGATTTGGCTCTCTGTTTGTCTATTATTGGTGTATAGGAATGCTTGTGATTTTGGACATAGATTTTTGTATCCTGAGATTTTGCTGAAGTGGCTTAAAAGCGTAAGGAGATTTTGGGCTGAGGCGATGGGATTTTCTAAATATACAATCATGTCATCTGCAAACAGAGACAATTTGACATCTTCATTTTCTATTTGAATGCCCTTTCTTGCCTAATTGCCCTGGCCAGAACTTCTAATACTATGTTGAATAGGAGTGGTGAGAGAGGGCATCCTTGCCTTGTGCCGGTTTTCAAATGGAATGCTTCCAGCTTTTCCCATTCAGTATGATATTGGCTGTGGGTTTGTCATAAATAGCTCTTATTATTTTGAGATATGTTCCATCAATACCCAGTTTATTGAGAGTTTTTAGCATGAAGGGATGTTGAATTTTATCAAAGGTCTTTTTTGCATCTACTGAGATAATCACGTGGTTCTTGTCATTGGTTCTGTTTATGTGATGGATTACATTTATTGATTTGCATATTTTGAACCAACCTTGCATCCTAGAGATGAAGCCGAATTGATCAGGGCAGATAAGCTTTTTGATGTGCTGCTGGATTTGGTTTGCCAGTATTTTATTGAAGATTTTCGCATCAATGTTCATCAGGGATATTAGCCTGAAATTTTCTTTTTTTGTTGTGTCTCTGTCAGGTTTTGGTTATCAGGACGATGTCAGATTCATAAAATGAGTTATGGAGGAGTCCCTCTTTTTCTATTGTTTGGAATAGTTTCAGAAGGAATGGTGCAAGTTCCTCTTTGTACCTCTGGTAGAATTCAGCTGTGAATCTGTCTGGTCCTGGGCTTTTTTTGGTTGGTAGGCTATTAATTACTTCCTCAACTTCAGAACTTGTTATTGGTCTATTCAGGGATTCGACTTCCTGTATTTCAAGTTTCAAAAGAAATTTCATGCATGCTGCAGTTCTGCTCCTCTGATTTTCCTGGTTCTGCCTGTCTTTGGTGTCTGGGCTGCACACTTAGGCTGCTTTCCCTTCTGGGAGCAAATGGCTGGCTGCAGTTCCAAGCCTGTGGTCCAGTCTCTTCCCCAATCATGAAAGGAAGTCCTGGACATCACTCTGATTGGAACAAATAGAAGAAACTTTCTGTCTCTAAAACAACCAGTTTGAGCAGGGCTGGAGTCAGGACAGGGGTTGCATTTGGGAGCTGTGTATATGTGTCTCAAACCTGAATCTCCTTTCTCTTATAAGAACATCAGTTATTGGATTTAGGGCCAATCCCAACCCAAAATAATTTCATCTTGAAATTCTTCCTTTAATTGCATCTTCCAAACTATTTACTCCAAAAAAAGGTCACATTCTGAAGTTTCCAGTGGACATATCTTTTGAAGAGGCATGAATTCAGCCCTCTACCGTCTGCCTACTGTCTACTGCAAATCCATGTCTGCTCCATGAGAAGATGACATCTACCTCATCCCAACATCCCTGACAATCTTAACCCATTGGACTAAAATCTATTCTTAGTCTAAAATCTCATTAAAAAGTATTATCAGGTCAAAGATACCAAATCTAATCATCTAAATCAGATATGGGTCAAACTTTGAGAAGGATCCATCCTAGGGTGAAATTCCTCTCCTTCTCTGGACTTGTGAATCTAGCAAACAAGTTACCTGCTCCCAAGATACATTGGTGTGTTTACATCTTCTCCATTTAAAACTAAGAAGACATTTGTTATTGCTTTTTCTTTTATTCCAAAAAGGAAAAAATGGGAGGGATTAAAGGGGCCACTGGAATTAAGCAAAACCTAGCACGGCAGACCCTATTAGGTTTTACGGCCTGAGAACAATCTTGTGCAGCATGATCCTACACACCCTGGGCCCACAGCAGCTCTGTGGGTGGCCCCTGCCCCTGGGCCTGCAGCAGTGGTGTGACTGGCTTCTGGGTGCAGGTGGCAGTAGCTCAGTCAGTCTCTAAAACCACAACTCTGTCCTTGGAGTCATTCTTCCTTTTTCTGAAAGGGTAGAGCATGTTGGCTGTCAAGTAGCTCTATTGGCCTGTTTCCTGCTTGTAAAGTTTATAAGTCCCATGACTTTCTCTCATTTTGTCTTGTCTCTGTCACTTTTGGTCAAAGTTGGCAGTGTTTCTACTGATTTAACATTCTCAAAATCCTCATGGGTTCCTGTGTATACCAAGGGAATCTATGTCATTAGACAGAAGAGTTCTCCAGAATTCTTCCTGGGTAACCCTATCTCTTTCCCTGGATTCTGCTCAGATTGGCCTGATACATGCCTAATCTTTTCAGTGAAAGGTTTTCTGGGCACTCCCTTTGTGTTCATTACAGGACATCCTTTCTCTGTCCACAGTGAAGTTCCTCATCACGGTATCCTTTGCTATCCAAAAAGGCTCAGAACTTCCTAAGTCATCAGGTCCTGGTCCCTTTTTTGCTCCAACATTCTTTCCTTAAATAATCTCTCTCCTCTCATATTTTACCAAAATGATTAAGAAGATACCAAGCCTTACTTTCTTCATGTTCCTTGAAATACCCTCAGCTAAATAGCCAACTTCGTTGCTTACAAATTATCCTTTGCACTCAACCTCAGAATACAACTCAGGCAAGTTTCTGCCACTTTATAACAAGGATTTCCTTTCCTAGCATTTCCAATAACACTTTCCTCATTTCCATCCCAGATCCCTGCTGAGGTCTCCACGTCAGCAGAATCACCTAAAGCATTCATATTTCCCCCAATAGGCTTGTCCAGGCAACCTAGACTTTTTCTGTCATTTGCCTCAAAGTTCTTCTAGCCTTCAACCCCCAATTCCAAAACCACTTCCACGTCCTTAGGTATTTGTTACAGAAGCACCCTGCTTCTTAGTAGCAAAATCTGTATGGGTTTGCTAGAGCTGCAATTACTAATGACCATAAACTTGTGGCTTAAAACACCAGAAACGTATTCTTCCATAGTTTCGAAGATTAGAAATCCCAAAGGAAAGCGTCAGTCGGGCTGGTTCTTTTTGGAGACACTGAGGGAGGATCAGTTCCATGACTGCTAAGCAGAGAGACATATAGAGGCTGTGCTAAAGGATATGGAATTTCATTCATCTTTCATGTAGCAGTTCCACAGTGAGTGGTCCAGGCTAGTGGAGCAGTTTGCTGTATGGAGTCATTTACTTAGGCTCTTCTCATAGTATTATTAAACCACACTCTAGGCAAGAGATCTTACCCTTATCATATGTAGTGCTCTCCTTTGGCAGCATGTTAAAGCCTATAGACTCCTCAAAAAGAAATAATATAGATGGCCAGGCATGGTGGCTCTCACCTATATGCCTATAATCCCAGCACTTTAGACGGCCAAGTTGAGAAGATGACTTGAGCCCAGGAGTTCAAGACCAGCCTGGGCAACATAGGGAGATCCCATCTCTACAAGAAATTTAAAAAGTATCCAGGTGTGGTGGCATACACTGTGGTCCCAGCTACTTGGAGGCTGAAGTGGGAGGATTGCTTGAGCACAGGAGTTGCAGGTTGCTGTGAGCTATGATTGCACCACTGCACTCCAACCTGAGCAACATGGCAAGAGCAAAAACAAGCAAACAAACAAAAAACAGATGGCTACAAAGGAAACAAAGTGAATACAGTTTTCAAAATATAAAAATATAAAAACAAAATATTTGAAAATTGTGATATGGTAACATAAGCTTCTTTAATAAGACATTAAATAACCTAATCTAAAGGAGGAACTTCGTGCCTAGCATCACTTTGAAGTGGTGATGAGCATAAACGGTACACTTATTTTGAAGTCTCGTTCATTCCTGTGATATGATATGAAATCATCTAACGTTTCAGTTGGTGAATCAGAGGCACTGCTAATGCTATTGTTTCTTTTTTCCTCATTCCTAAAGGCAATGATAATTTTTTTAGAAGTTCATACAAATAAGGTAACAATTATTATTTTCATAACTAGTTCATGGAAACCTAGGCTAAGATTCTCTGTTCTGGGGGCTTTTTCTACTTTGCAGATTTGAAGCCAGGCCACTGCTATGTCCATGTTCTATAGCAGATGGGACAGGAAAGTCCAGAGCAGAGAGTTCTGTGGCTGAGGTGCACATGTGGACGCATGCACAAACACACGCACACACATGCACACATGCATGAACACACGCACACATGCATGCACACACACGCGCACACGCACACACGCACACACGCACACATTCCCTTCACTCCATTCAACTTGCCTGAACTCTGCTGTGAAGATGGAAGGGAATGGAGGAATATGGTTGGTGTGTGTGGCCACATTCCTAGCTAAAACTTAGAAGGAAGGTTCAGTTACTTTGAAAATCAACAGCGAATGGATACTGGGATCATCAACATTTTCTATCACAACATCCCACCAACCTCATATCCAGGTCTATAGGGTCCTTGGATCACTGTCTGCCAGTGATTCTTGGTCAGAGCCACAAGCTCAGTGCCTCCACATTCTTCTTTACTTACCTTGGAAAGAAGAGATGAGTCTTAGTCACCTTGTAAGTTCCCCTGACTTTTTTTTTTTTCTTTTTTTCTTTTTCTTTTTTTTTTTTTGAGACGGAGTCTCGCTCTGCTGCCCAGCCTGCAGTGCAGTGGCCGGATCTCAGCTCTGCAAGCTCCACCTCCCGGGTTCACGCCATTCTCCTGCCTCAGCCTCCCGAGTAGTTGGGACTACAGGCGCCCGCCACCTCGCCCGGCTAGTTTTTTGTTTTTTTTTTTTTTTTTTGTATTTTTTAGTAGAGACGGGATTTCACCGTGTTAGCCAGGATGGTCTCGATCTCCTGACCTCGTGATCCGCCCGTCTGGGCCTCCCAAAGTGCTGGGATTACAGGCTTGAGCCACCACGCCTGGTCAGTTCCCCTGACTTCTTATTCACCTTGCCCAGCTTCTTCATTACCCGAATACCCTAGGGAAATACAGCTTTTCCCAAGACAGTCACACACACACTCACCTAGAACCAGAAGATTGTAACATTGTCTTTGCTTGGGGCCTAGGTATCTGCTAGTCTAACATTTCAATATAAGAGAGTCATTGGAGTGACTTAGAGGATCAAGGGTAACTGTGCTCTCATGTGAACATATATCTCTGTCCACCCAGAAGGGCAACCAACAGCTTCTTGATTATGGGTGTCTTATTCACTTATTACTCCGTTAAACTAAGATACAGTCCCTGGGTCAGGAGAAAGGTGGGTGGGTGGGGAGATGTTAAGGTTGGTTTTACAGGTGTTGCATTTCAGGTCTCCATGGGACTGCTGAAGGGAGATTTTTAGGAGGCAGCTGAACATTCTCTATGGATCTCTAATGAGAGGTCTACACTGAAGATATAAATGCTAGAAATATCAGCCTAGAGCTAATCACAGAAGGGCTGAGAGAGAAAAGGATGCTCCTAGGAGCACGCGGGATAAAACGCGGAAACTGTAGGACTGAGGTCTGAGGAGCACCAACACTAAAGAGATGCTATCAGAAGAGATGTCTGCATGGGAAACTGCATGAATGTAGCCAGAGAACTATAGGTCAAGTAAGATAAGTGCTGAACATTACCAATGTGTTTAAGGTGTACATTGGCAACTTTGAAGAGACAAACTTCAGTGGGAGAAAGTGCAGGGTTTGGAACTGAAAGGAGGGGAAGCAATGGGATTTAATGCTTGTGACGTTCTCTTTCAGAAAGGGTATTTCTAAAAGCCATGGCCCTTCATGGGCACAGTAATCTGGAATGTGTGGGGATATGTGCAAGTGTCACAAATGGGTGAGGGTGTCACTGTTATTTAGTAGAGCATGTCAGGGGATCTGACTGTCCCACAGTGAGTGGGACTTTAGCTGCTGCCATGCAGAGCCATCCTCCTCCTGCACAGCCTGCCAGGGCCCTACTGCTTACTCACAGACACCCAGATACTAATCTAGTTCTCTGAGCCTCCACGAGCTTAAATAAAGCACACATTTTTGCATAATTTTAATATTCACTAAATTTTATAGAAATTCAATTAATGTTTAAATTGAGAGAAGATGGTAGTTTAAGTTCAGAAATTTACCCTAAACTCTCCATAGTTCAGGAAAATCATCACAAAGAGCATTGTTCTTATGGCACTTAAGCGTCCAATACAACTCACCTATATCAAATCCCTACGTATTTGAATGTAACTGTCATCTTCACAGTGATTTGACACACAGTGGATGTGCATCTGGGTGTGTCAAAGTATTTAAATACTAAAATCATATCATTTTATATTAAATGATCTTCCTTTTGTTTCTCCTTTACATTACAGTTAGGGCAGTATGTTGACTTTCAAACATTGTTCGTGTGGTTATATAACATTATCAGTAGATTTTCTACCAAGATCATGAAGCGGGGGTGTTGGGCACCCTTGCATTGAAATTTCTGTTCTGATTTCACAACTCCCGGATCCACTCTCCAAGTCCAAACCCTTTCCTGAGAAACATTCTAGGTATAACTGATGAACCTGAGATGTCAGGAGAGCAGGGCAGGGCCAACAGCATGCTCTCTTCCTGGAATGTGGATTTGGATTTCAAACTCTAACCAGTGTCTGTAAGCCATTTAACTGGTGTCCTGCAGGCAGGGCTGAGAAGAGTTTGGGTAGTTTTGACTCATGCACACCCAAAATTAGAACATGTTGGTTTACAAGGAGAGAAAAGAACAAAGCAGAAGAGAGACACAGAGATGAGATGTTTGTCACCTTGGGTCACAGTGAGCCTGTGGTATGGTTCCCTGGGAGGCCCTGCTGCCCCTCTGCCTTCCCTTAGATGCCTCAGATATGTACAACAGCCCTTGGTGCTGCGTTCTGCCAGCTCAGAGGGGTTTTGTTAATTGCAACCCAAAAGACTTGCTTAAGTATTTTAATTTCCACTTCCTAGTGGGTTTTAATTAATAGTTATGAGATTAATTAATGTAAAAACAAATGAATAATGACTTTATCTGAATTGTAAAAATTTTATTAAAAACATGACTATGATTTCTTAAACTAATTATCTACATCTGTGTTTTTTATGATTTCATTCCATTTCCACCTTTTCCCCCACCAAAAAAGAGACAGTTTGTCTTTCAGACACTCTTAAGATTATCTCGTCCAAAATATTTGTTTTAAATGAAAACACTTGATTTGTGCGGGGGGTGTGTGTGTGTGTGTGTGTGTGTGTGTGTGTAAGAGAGAGAGGTGAAGAGAAGGTCCTTTTCTATGTAACTCTCTGAGCAAAAAAAATATGCAGTCCTTTAAAAAATTGTTATCCTCTAATGTTAAAATAGCTAATTCTTATTTAAAGATTTAGTTGTAAGTCTTAAAGAAAATGTTACAATCTTTTACAGATACAAGAAGTGCTAAGGGCTTCTCCACTGTTATGGGACTGTTGGATTGGGTATTAAAATTGAGAAATATGCCTTATAAAGTTGTTTGTAATTGTAAACAAGTTCATGCATTGTTAAATTCAGTTCTTGAAATATTTCAGTTTATTGAAATATTTGAAATATCTTGAAATATTCAATTCTTGAAATAAACAGTACATAGCCAGTTAGCTATAGTTTCATGTTTTAAATTTTGTGTACATTTCATGTCACATGTCTCTAATTTTTAGATGTTTACATATCTGAGCCCATGTTATCCTTGTACAAGTTTGATGGGAAAGCAACTAACACACTGATCTTTTATTCTTATTCAATTTTGCTTTCATAGATAGATTTCTGCACTAGTTTCATTTTACCTGAATTTGATCAGATGTTTTAAATCATCCAAATTCCTAGTGCTAGAAAAAATCCAGGCTTTTGTAGTTTATGTTGCTGTTGAACAAGAAGAACAGACAAATGGACATACGTTCACTCATCATAGGGGTGATTTCCTTTCCAGTGTTCAGCAAGGGATGGGGTATAAGGCAATGCCAAACTTCAACCTGCCCATCAGGTGAAAGAGTGAAGAATGTCTAACACAGAGTTGTTCTTGAAACTAGGCCAGATGATGTCACATTCTGGCTGAATTTTTTCTATTGAATGCTCAATTATTTGAGGATTCTGCAGGAAAAGTCCAGGTTCAGTTGGCTTGTTCAATACTAAAAGTTTTTTATCCTGCTAAAGCACACACACTCGTTCACAGCAGTGTATGTGGAACTTATGGATGTTTATTTTTACCTCTTCTTTTCTTTTCTCTTTCTTTCTCACTCTCACTACCTACGTTCAAGGTCTGTGGACTGTGTACTTGTGGAGGAGGAGCCCAGGAAGGGGAAGGGAGGAATTCCTGCTGGCAGGAACCATGGAGAGCACATCCCTACCTAACCCTGCAGGAAAGTAGCCACAGCTCACGGAGGTCTCCCATGTAGATCTACAAAGTGCAAAATAGTGTCTTTCGTCACAGAGTGACTGAGTTTTAACAAAGCAATAAAACTAAGCCTCTTTGGCCCATCTGCCAGAATGAGGACATTGCGTTGTTAAGAAATCACTCACTTAAAATAGTATTTGTTGAAATCGTACTTTACCTGTAATCAAGAGCGACATTTGACACCTTAGTGCAGCTTCTCAAATGTTATTTATTATGACTTGGAAGGGTAACACTAAACAAAAAACAACACAACAAATAAATACAACGAGAAACAAATCACACGTCCCTTTGGTTTCAGAATCTACAGTGATTGCTTGAGCATTTGCCTAGTTTAGGAATATGTCTTTGTCTAGGATTTTAGGGGTGCAGAAAGGAATAAGAGTGTATGGAGCCCACCTTTTCTGAACTAGCTTTCCCAGTAGCCTGGAAACAGAAGGATTTTCTTGCTTAGTGGAGAGTATTGAACCCTGCCCTTCTGTGTGTCCAGGCCAATGTCTGTCGAGAGCTTGACTCTCTGTGCTGGAACTAACCTTGTCCATCTTCCCATAGTTCAGTATTGTCTTCCTTGAAATAAAGGAAATTACCTCCAACTTCTTGAAACATGCATAATTTTGAATTGGTTTTCTTTACAAAAATGATAATATCAGAGTATTTTCAAAACTGCTTGTTAGAGGTATAGAGTTGTGCAGCTTAGATTCTGCTGTTGTATCAGACCTCTGTGCTCCAGTCCTCCCATGGAGTGGACCTGTGACATTGGAACACACAGAGGTGGGGACAGGAATATCTCAGAGTTTCCCCAGGGGCTCTAAAGGGCTGGAAGTGTGAGTCCCAACTCCTTGCATGAGGGGCAGAAGAAATGCGTTGAAAACCAGCGATGGACAGATGATGCATCAGGCTCTCCATCATCCACATCAACTTTTCATCTATTATTTTTACTCACTGTAGGCTTTTAATGAGATGTAGAGAAAAATACAAGCTGAAAAGAATCAACAACATTTTACTTCAAAAGATTAAAGACATAATTACCAGTGGTCGGTAGTACGTCTATGAGGAGCAGCTGAAGGGCGTCGCTTATCTCGGGCTTTTGAGACGCGTGCCATTATCAAGCCTAACCATACAAACCAGAGATGCAGAGCTGACTTAAAAAGCTGCTGTTTTATCCTAAGAAAATCCCTTAATACAGTATCTGTTTTCCATAGTCGTTTGGCTAAGCTTCTGACATTACCACGACTTGCTTGCCCATGTTTCTAAACCATACTGACTCAAGGAAAAGGAGTCTTTGGAGAGAGATAACATGCGATTGAAAATCTGATGACATTTTGCATAGTCAGAAAGACTTTTCCTGCTTAGAAAATGTTTTCTGTATAACACAGATGTGTTTTTCAAAGCCTTGGAATTTCCTCTTTAGAAAATATGTTGAGTCAACCGAATTTTTGAAGAAAATAATTATATCCTGAGTTTAGCTCTGCTGAAAGAGCATGCAAGAGTTGCAATCATGTCCTTTGTAAATGTGTTTTAAAGTTTTCTCAGAGTTTATCATGTGAGGATGAAATGAACGAGCTGGGGTCTCAGGGTTAATGTAGACTTTGATTTGCAAAAGAATGAGAAAGTGTATACAGGTAAAAATAAAATACATATGTGCCAACATGTACACTATTGCTAATCCTCAGAATTTAAAAACCTCTATTTTTTATATTCAAAATCTTTATTGGTTCTTATTTGGAATATGTTTATCACTAAAAGATTCCTAGTAAAATAAAGATTGGGAGTGGGTAAATGTGTGAATACAGTAGAAAGGTCTCTTTATGGTTCCAGTTTCCAGGGAGGATTACAAACAAAGTCACTTGAAACGTATTTTTCCAAAGTGACTATAACATTGGCATTTCTACCAGCAATAGAGGAGAGCTCTGTTTGGTCAGCATCTTTGCCAACACCTTATGTAGCCAGTGTTTTTTAATTTTGATTATTCTAATAGAGGTGTAGTAGTATTGTATTGTGGTTTAATTTGAATTCCTATAATAATAAAGAATATTGAGCATCTTTTCACATTTATTTTATATTCATATATCTTACTTGGTGAAATGTCTTATCAAATATTTTGCCCAATTTTTATTGCTTTCTTTCTTCACTATTGAATTTTGAAAGTTTGTTATATATTTATTTTGAATGTTACTTATTTATTAAATATATGTTTTGCTAGTGTTTTCTCACAGTTTGGCTTGTCTTTTTATTTTCTTAACAGGGTCTTTCAAAAGGCAGGGTTTCTTAATTTCGATTAATTATATTTGACCTTTTCTTTCAAGGACAGTGTTTTTATTCTCATATCTAAGAACTCTTTGCTGAACTTATGGTCATCAAGTTGACTTCTAGAAATTTTATATGTCAAAACCACAATGAGATACCATCTCACAACAATCAGAATGAAAATTATTAAAAAGTCAAGAAACAATAGATGCTGGCAAGGCTGTGGAGGAACAGGAAGGCTTTTACACTATTGGTGGGAATGTAAATTAGTTCAACAGTTTTGGAAAACAGTGTGGTGATTCTTCAAGGATCTAGAACCAGAAATACCATTTGACGCAGCAATTCCATTCCTGGGTATATACCCAAAGGAATATAAATCATTCTACTGTAAAGACACATGTACATGTATATTTACTGCAGCACCATTCACAATAGCAAAGACTTGGAACCAACCAAAATGCCCATCAATGATAGACTGGATAAAGAAAATGTGTTGCATATACACCATGGAATATGGAATACTATTCAGCCACAAAAAGGAATGAGATTGTGTCCTTTGTAGGGACATGGACAAACCTGGAAGCCACTAACCTCAGCAAATTAACGTAAGAACAGAAAACCAAACACTGCACGTTCTCACTCATAAGAAGGAGTTGAACAATGAGAACGCATGGACACAGGAAGGGGAACAACACACACCAGGGCCTGTTGGGGGATAGGAGGTGAGGGGAGGGAACATAGAGGACAAGTCAATAGGTGCAGCAAACCACCATGGCACACGTGTACCTATGTAACAAACCTGCACATTCTGCACATGTATCCCGGAACTTAAAGCAAAGTAATTTAAAAAATAAACTTTGTATGTCTTAATATTTAAGCCTATAATCCATTTTGAGTTAATTTTTGTATACAGTGCAAGATATTGGTCAAAGTGCAATTTTTATGCATATGAATGTCCCAGCATCAATTACTAGAAAGGCTTTTCTTTCTCAATTGAATTGCCTTTGCAAAGCTTTGGAGAAAACCAACTGATAATATTTAGCAGGTCTATTTCTGGACTCTCTTTTCAGTTCCATTCATTCAGGTGTCTATCCTGAAAATGCCACACTGACTTGACTATGGTAGTTTTACAGTGAGCCTTGAGCCAGGTGGCGTGAGCCCTCCAATTATGTTCTCCCTTTTTCAGTGTGGTTTGGGTTATTCCTTTGATTTTTTACCAAATTTTAGAAGTATTGTGTCAATTCTGATTTTAAAAATCACATGTGATATTGATTCAAATTGCATTAATTCTATAAATTAATTTGGGGAGAAAGACAGTATCACTTGAGTCTTCCAGATCATGACTAGCGAACATCTTTATGTCTTTTTAGGTGGTCTTTAATCAATGTTTCCTTCGCAAGTTTTTTTTTAATTTTTTGACATACAGGTCATTCATAGAGTTTATTATATTTGTACATCATAATTATTTTAGGGTTTTGGTGCTATTAAAATGGCAGTCTTGAAATTTCAGTTTCAAATTGTTCATTGCCAGCATATTAACATGCAACTGATATTTATTTATATATTTATTTATTTATTAGAGATGGGGGATCTCACTCCATCACCCAGGCTGGAGTGTAATGGCACAGTCATAGCTCACTGCAGCCTCAAACTTGGAGGCTCAAGCAATGCTCCCACCTCACAGCTGGTATCACAGGCACACACCAACATGCCCAGATAATTTTTTTTTTTTTTTTTGTAGAGACATGGTCTTGCTATGTTGGACAGGCTCATCTGGAACTCCAGGCTTCAAGGGATCCTCCTCCCTCTGCCTCCCAAACTGCTGGGATTACACATATGAGCTACCACACCTGGCCTGATTTTTAAACATTGTTTTGCTAATATCATGTTTCAGTTCTAGTAGCCTTCTATGGATTCATTTGTATTTTCTTACACAATTACACTATCTGTGAATAGAAACAGATTTTTTTTTTATTTGCAATCCATGTGCTTTCTTTTTTCTTGCTCCTTATTAAGCTACCTACATTGACCAATAAAAATAGTAACAGGGGACATCCTTGTCTTGTTCCTGATTTTAGAAAGAAAGCATTCAATCTTTCACTAACAAATGACTTCAGTTGTAGGGATTTTGTGTGTGTGTGTTTTTTTTTTTAGTTGAGGGCATCTTATTATATTGAATGAATAAATATTGAATTATTTCAGGGTTTTATTTGCATCTCTAAAGATGATCATATGCTTTTCCTTCTTTAGTCTGTTAATATGGTTTATTAATATGGATGATTTTTCAAATATTAAACCGGTATTTCATTTTCAGAATAAACTCCACATGGTCATGACATGATGCCATTTTTACATGCTGCTGGGTTTGCTTTGCAAACATTTTTAGAATAATTCACATCCCTTCTCATCCAGTGCCATTGTCTTCTGCCTGAAATATTTGCAATGCCACATTAGTCATTTCCTCCAATCTTATCCTCACTTGAATCCACTTGAGTCCCGGCACCATCCATCCAAAGTAGAATATCAATCATGGCTCTTTCTTAGCTTTCTAAAGACCCCTTTCATCTCTAAGTGTATAAATTCCTCAGCATATTAAAAATGGATCTCTAGCAAAAGCCTGCGGCTTCATCTCTTCTCTCCTTTTCCTGAAATACCGTGGTCCACAAAAGCCATATTTCTTGTATTTCTGTGACTCTACTGTATTGCTCACACTATTTCTTTTCCTGGATTTTTTTTGTACCATATTTATTATGAAGACATCTTTTCATCATTTTTTATGTCTCCACTCAGGCAATCTCTCAGTCTCCAAGAAAAGGCTATTTTCCTCTTTTATGTATAACATAATAGGCAGCTCAGATACCTATTATATATGCGTATATATTCATATGCAAATATGTGAAAGTGAAGTTATCTATCTAAAGGTTGTCTTCCTTATAAGACTAAGCCCCTGGAGAACCATTAGGGTGGTATTACATTTATTTATTTATTCATTTTTATTTATTATTATTATTTTTTGAGATGGAGTCTCACTCTGTTGCCCAGGTTGCAATGCAGTGGCGTGATCTTGGCTCACTGCAACCTCTGCTTCCCAGGTTCACGTGATTTTACTGCCTTGAGTAGTTGGAATTACAGGCATGCGTCACCATGCCTGGCTAATTTTTGTATTTTTAATAGAGATGGGTTTCGCCATGTTGGCCAGGCTGGTCTTGAACTCCTAACCTCAGGTGATCCATTTGCCTCTGCCTCCCAAAGTGATACTGTATTTATATCCCTTGCTTCTAGCCCACTGCCTGGCTCCATCACAAGTACCTGATAATGTTTGTTGAACTATTCTGGGCTAAGTAGCACTGACATGGGTGGATTCTTGAGAAAGGATGTGACCATGATTTGCGTCTCATTAGCCCGCGTCCCTACAACTTAGCTTGGCACTGGCTGGAGTGAAGAGTGAGCAGAAGTGAGATAATCCTCTTCTGCAGTTCCACGTTCACGTCTGTAATGCCCTTTGGTCTCACAGACTGCTTCAAACTTACAATGAATGCAGAGCTCTTTACTACAAATAAATCTGTCTATGCACAGACATAGCAAGTTTTTACTTCCAAAAGGCTCACAGAACTGTTGGTTCCATCCCTTTCCCAATGCCTGTACAGGTTTTCCATTGTGAGTTGCACAGTGGAATTACAGCAGTGTCCGACAAGACCAGGTGATCCAGGAATGGAAGACAGGATGAGCAGAAAGATGAAGGAAACTGAAAGACGGAGGCTTGGGATAGACCCAGGGCCTCTTCTTTCCACCTTTGCTGGAGATCCTTGGTTAGGAGACCTTAGGACAAAAACTGCTGGACTGTTCTCTGTCAGCACAGGGGCTTGGGAGCAACATCACGGGATATTTACTGTTCCTCCACAGATACCATTCACAAATAGCCAGAGTCTTAATGGTGTTGTTTGGAGGAGAGAATTAATAGGGGCAAAGCTCTAATTCCCTTGAGGAAGCTACAGTTTTCTGCCGAGAAGTGTGTAAGGGTTGCCCATGACAACTCTGCAGCGGAAGCAGACAACCGAGTTGTTATTACCTGAGGACAGAGGCCGGTCCTCCCACCTCTCCTTCAGGAGCCATTTCTCTCTGCTTCTCTACTCGCTGATGACATCCAGGCTCTTCTTTGTGCCAAGTTTTCCCTCTCTTAGTGAAGCCTTCCCCTCAGCAAACAAACACAGTCCAGTGCCCGTTAACAAAGAGGCAACAAAGCAAGACTAAAATAACAAGGCCAAAAGAAATCCAAACCCAAAACCAAAGAAAGTATCATCCCTCTGACCCCACCTGGCCTTCAATCTCTCCATTCACAGCCAAGTCCTGTAGAGAAGAGGGCACGGCCTGCACATCCTGCCTCCTCACTTTTCATTCACTCTCGAATCTTACACGATGAATCTTGCCTTCACGTGGGTCACACTGAAGCCGCTTGTGTGAATGTCACCACTGAACTTGTCACTGCCTCACCTTCCCCTCCTTTAAGCAATTTTTCAGGTGTCTGTGATGCCACCGTATAAAAATCGGAGTATCTTTTGCTTTAAGTTTTAAAAAATGGGTAAAAATGAAAGACTGTATAAGGAAATTTTATTATCTCAGGTAAACTAACCACATTTGGCAACAAGAGGTCCCAATATCTGGAGTCTCCAAGATTAATTCATCATCAGGGCCTGCATCGTCAAGGCGCTATTGCTGCCTTTTTCAATGCGGCCACATTCACGTGATGCTGATTTGGGGGCTTGATCCACTCGAGCTTTCGTGGTGTGTGTGTGTGTGTGTGTGCGCGCGTGCATGTGTGTGTGTTTGAGAAAAGGCATAGGAAGTTGGGAGGAAGAGAAAGAAAGAGGGAGGGAGGGAGAGTAATAAGAGAGAAACAGAGACAGAGAGTGCTGTGTGCATGTATGTGACATGTGACTGTGTGAGAGTACCTGTGTTTGGTAAGAACAAAACCAGACACACCACTGTCCACCAAATGCAAGGAAATTGTTTCTTCCCAGGCTTTGAGAACCTGAAAAAATTTTCTAGGAATCCTTTGGGACAAGGGACCCCTTGTCCCAGCATAAATGATTCACAGCCTTGAAGGAAAAGACTCCCTTTAGCTTAGGAGTTCCTAAGTAGAGAAAGTCCTATTTGGGCTTAGGAGCCATTCCCCACTTTAAATGATTCAGTACCATAGGGAAGAGGACCACAGGATAGGTTTACACTCAACAGGACTGTCCTGATTCACGAGGAAAGGGCTGGGCAGGTTCTGCCAGTGTGGATGAAGGAGTAATGCTTGTTGGGTGGATGACCAGTAATGCCTGCCCAACTCCTTCCCCTGGGTTCTTTCCTAGTTCCGTGGCACAAGTTTCATGGTCTCAGCTTCTGCCCATCCATCAATGTCCTGGTTAATGGAGGTGTTCTCCCATCACTTCTTCCTCCCTACTTTCCACTCACAACTTTGGGTCTGTCCACCACCTGAATGCACTTGACCTGGACATCCATTTATCTAGGAGAGCTATCTCACTTGTGTTCAAATTGATATTCTCTCCGATAGATAAGACAGAAAATCTGAACTAATCACACACACTTATACACACAAAAATACACTCACACTTAGACTCACAAACACACACACAGACACGCACAGAAATACACACAGACACACACATACACGCACACCAACACATGCATACACACACACACAGACACCCTCAGACACACATAAACACACACAAACACATACAAACTCATGGACACGCACACACAATGACACAGATGCACAGACTCATTCCAAATCTTTCCTCTTGCCTTGCACTTTTAATTAGTGAATCAAATCATAACCCACACCATTACCCAAGCCAGGAACCAGTGAATATTCCTGGCTGTTACTCCTCTCTTGAGCCCCACAGTTGCTGCAAGGAGTTGTGTCCTGCTGATGGCTGCTCTTCCACATGTCTCACCAGCTTCTCCTCTTCTGCACACTCTGAGGTTGTTTAGTGCAGGCCTCTACGATTGCACACAGGTGTTGCCTGTCACCCCAACAGTAGGCTTGTTCTCTCCACCTGCACCCAGAGAGAGCCTCTGCAGCTGGGGGTGCAAATGTGGCAGGATTTCCATCCTTTCCAACATACTCACACTCATTTTATGACCCAGAATGTGGTCGCCTCTCTCTTGGTGAATGTCCCAAGTACCTGTGAACAGCATGTGTATTTGCTTCGATTGGGTGTGGTCAATAATGTCCTGGGCAGGGTGGAGTTGTCCGGCTCTTCCATCTTTTCACAGATTGTCTGGGCACTGATTCTAACAGTTACTGTGTTGAAATCTCCAGCTAGAATTGCAGACTATTTCCTCTTTTCAGTTCTATCAGCTTTTGATTCCTGTATTTTGAAACTCCAACATGAAACCCACACTCATTTAGGATTAATATGGAAGTCACCCTTTAAATAAGAATTTTATCTTAAAATTAACATCACTTTGTCATCTTAAGAAGACATGAGGCCTGTGAGAGCAGGTACTGTGTATTTTATGTCTGTATTCTTTCTGTTTCACACTGCAGCCATAATTGATGATGAATAAATAATGTTCCCTCTTGAAGATCTGGTCCCTGTCTCCAGGGCAGTGCTATGGAAAAAAAGAGCAAATTCCTGCCTTCCAAACACTCCTCCACTCCAACAAACACACTGCGTTGGGAAAACAGCAGTGATGAAGGTGCTGGGCCTGCGGTGGAAAGGTAACACACATTTCCCATCCTTAGGAGCTTGCAGCACTAGCAGGCCAGCCGTTACACAGACAGCACAGTGTGCTTCTATGCCAGGGTGTACCCGAGAGTCAGTCCTCCCTGTTACTTACAAGACTGGAATCCTGGAAAAGTTACTGAACTTCTCTGTGCGTTGGTTTATCCATCATGAAAGACGGGTTAAAAAGAATATCCCACCCCTAGGGTGGAAGCGGGACTTGCTTGAATTAATACTTAGAACAATTGTTGTTGTTGTTGTTGTTTTAAAGTATTTCCCATAGCTGTTATTAAATTAACATCGAAAGAGTTGCCTGGTTATTTTAATACGGTCTTCACATAGGCAGTATAGCTGGCCAGATGTAGCGTTTCATTTATCACTGAGTCTCTCTTCTGCCTCCGTGAGACTTCCCAGGAGTCGCTTTGATGTTGCAGGGAGTCACACATCTCCAGATGCATCACTGGTGACTCTGCAAACACCTGACCTGGTCCATTACACACGGGGCTTACATGCTTAACTCCTGTGGGATGATGATTCTTCTCTAGCTCTTGGGGGTCGTTCCATTGCTCCTACTCTACTGGTTGTGTAAAGTTAGCACTGTATGAGTTGCATACATTAGCGCCAGATGTCATTGACTACTTCTTCTTTTTTTTTTTTAATTATTATTATTTTTGAGACAGAGTCTTACTCTGTTGCCCAGGCTGGAGTGCAGTGTGTCATCTCGGCTCATTGTAACCTCTGCCTCCCGGGTTCAAGCAATTCTCGTGCTTCAGTCTCCAGAGTAGCTGGGATTACAGGTGTGAGCCAACGTGCCCAGCTAATTTTTTTTTTCTTTTTTTTTTTGTATTTTTAGTAGAGACAAGGTTTTGCCATGTTGGCCAGGCTGGTCTCAAACTCCCGGTCTCAAGTGATCGACCTGCCTTGGCCTCTCAAAGTGCTGGGATTATAGGCATGAGCCCTTGAGCCCAGCATAGATGTCACTGAAATTCAAGGGGGGAAATCATTTGGAATGATCACAGCAACTGGTCCAGAGATGACTAACAGCTTAAAATGACCCCACCTGAAACAGCGGTGATCAGTGGAATGTCCAAGTGTGTGTGTGTGTGTGTATATATATTATATTTATATATATACATAATATAATACACATATTATATATATATTTTTAATGAAGCTATTTTGGACCAGAAACCCTAAGAATGTTTAGTCTGGAGTTCCATAATTATAAAAAAAATTCTGAAGTTAATAATCGTTTTTATCTGAAACTATACTCTTTAACTCAGTAACTCTTTCTCAGGGTTTACCTTCTCTTGAGCCACAAGCATCCATTTGGCCCCTACCAAAGGGACCAGACTTTCATGATGGATAAAAGGATGCTAGTGTCAGGTAGGTTCTGCTTCTAAATTTTGGTTTAAAAAATGAAAAATATCCTTTTCGATATTCTAAAAACTCACCTCCCCTAAAGTCATGAAGCCTGGTTTATAAACTTCATAGAAGAACCTAGGTCTTTGAGGCTAACATGTATTAGTGTATTAAAAAATACGGTAAACCAGCCGGACACAGTGGCTCATGCCTGGAATCCCAACACTTTGGGAGGCCAAGGCAGGTGGATCACTGGAGGTCAGGAGTTTGAGACAAGACTGGCCAACATGGTAAAACCCCGTCTCTACTAAAAATACAAAAATTAGCCAGGCTTGGTGGCATGCTCCTGTAATCCCAGCTACTCGGGAGGCTGAGGCACGAGAAAGGCTTGAACCCGGGAGGCAGAGGTTGCAGCGAGCAGAGATCCCATCACTGCACTCCGGGTTGGGCAACAGAGCAGGACTCTGTCTCAAAAAAAAAAAAAAAAAAAAAAAAAAAAAGGGTAAACGAACGTTGCCTTAAACAAAAAATTGTATCTTATAAGATTTTATAAGTTGCACATTATCAACTCATTCTAGTTAAATACTTAAAAATTACTTCAAAATTAACCCTATGGATTTTTTTCTTTTTTTTGACATGGAGTCTCGCTCTGTCGCCCAGGCTGGAGTGCAGTGGCCGGATCTCAGCTCACTGCAAGCTCCCCTTCCCGGGTTCACGCCATTCTCCCGCCTCAGCCTCCTGAGTAGCTGGGACTACAGGCGCCGCCACCACTCCCGGCTAGTTTTTTTTTTATATATATTTTAGTAGAGACGGGGTTTCACCGTGTTAGCCAGGATGGTCTCGATCTTCTGACCTCGTGATCCCCCCGTCTCGGCCTCCCAAAGTGCTGGGATTACAGGCGTGAGCCACCGCGCCCGGCCAACCCTATGGATTTTTAAAGGAAGGAAAGCTTAGACACAAACTCAGGAGCCAGATTGTTTTCCAACCCTTGGGCCTGCCACTTACTAAGTGTACTAGCCTCCCTCAGAGTCACTCTATTCCTCATGGAATCTGAATAATAAGTGTACACTTGACAGAACATACAGAGTGGTAATGTGGAACAAAAAATAGAATATTTAAAGGACTTACCTAACAGTAGGAAAAAAAAATAAGTACACTTAGAAGTGTTTTTATTTTCTTATTTGCAAAACACCCCTTATGTGGTAAGGTCTAACAACATACATGTAAAAGTTTTACAGAAAATTATTGTAGCTTTGGATAATTTAATATATAAGTCAAATACTTGAGATGGCATAATTCGATTTTAGGTCAGTAATATCGAGTGAGACTAATCAAGATATCACGATTATGTTGCAAAATTAAAATGAGGATGTTGAGAGGATTTCTCAGGCTTCTGTGAGTCACTGCCTGGGTTGTATTAATAGTTTCATTGTGCTAGGTGCAGTGGCCCACGCCCGTAATCCCAGCACTTTGGGAGGCCGAGGCGGGCGGATCACCTGAGGTCAGAAATTCAAGACCAGCCTGGTCAACGTGGTGAAACCCCGTTTCTACTAAAAATACAAACATTAGCCGGGTATGGTGGCAGGCGCCCATAATCCCAGCTACTCGGGAGGCTGAGGCAGGAGAATCGCTTGAACCCGGGAGGGGGAGGTTGCAGTGAGCCGAGATTGCGCCATTGCACACCAGCCTGGGCGACAAGAAGGAAACTTCGTCTCCAAAGCAAAGCAAAACAAAAAAAAAAACAAAAAACGTTTCATTGTTTCACCTTCACATAGCTCTGTCTGCATTTTGAGTAATGGCCACCAGAGGGAAGGAAGAACCAATCTATAAAGTACACAAGGGTTTCACCAACTTTGAAGTCCTACCTTAGAAGGAAAGTTGTCCGCTGATATGTAGGAACTATTTTTAATTATACCATTATTTTTCCTCAATTTTATTTATAAATTAATGAATTCATCTTGAATTGATTAAATCAATTGAATTAAATCAATTCACAAAATATTTCCAAAGCTCAAGTGCATCCTAATCAACTTGATTTACAATCTGTGAATTTTCTCTGAATCAATCTATATACAATCAACAATAATATAATTATTTAGAAAATGAGGCTGGTAAAAATATGTTGGTTTTACATTTTTGCCTGTGCAAGTAAATATAAAAATGCCCTTTTTTCACATTGCTTCCATTTATAAACTGTTTTTAAAAATCATAAATTAAGACATGTATATTGTAAAAATCTCACAACATCCAGCATTTTAAAAATTGTCTTAGGCCTTACTGCTCCCTCCCATAGGTATTCACTGTTACATTTCTCATTTACTGCAAAATTCTCTATGCATATGGACACATAGATGGATAGACAGATGGGGTGTGTATGTGTATGTGTATATGAATGTGTATGTGTCTGTGGGGGGGAGTGTGTCTATGTGGGCATTTGTATGTGTGCCTATTTGTGTTTATTTATGTCTCTGTGTGTATGTATGCATATTACATATGTGTATGCACATGTGTGTATACAGTATATATGTGTCTGTGTACTTTTGTCTGTATTTGTGTGTGAGTACATCTGTGTGTATGTCTATGTGCCTGTGCTGTGTATTTGTATGTATGTGTGTATTGGCATGTGTATGTTTGTATATGTATGCATATGTGTATATGTGTGTGTATGTATGTACAGTATATTATGTGTTTGAATGTGTGTGTCATATTTATCAAACTCCACGTTGTATTAATCTGTTCTCACACTGCTATAAATGACTACCTGACACTGGGTCATTTATGAAGAAAAGAGGTTTAATTGACTCACAGTCCTGGATGGGTGGGGAGGCCTCAGGAAACTTACAACCTTGACAGAAGGCAAAGGGGAAGTCAGCACATCTTAATATGGCGGATCAGGAGAGAGAGAGGCAAGTGGGTACTGCCATACACTTTTAAACCATCAGATCTCATGAGAACTCACTATCACGAGAACAGCAAGGGGGAATCTGTCCCCATGATGCAATCACCTTCCACCTGGTCCCTCTCCCAACATTGGGAATTACAAGTCAACATGAGATTTGGGTGGAGACATACAGCCAAACCGTATCACACATCTTGCTTTTACACTGAGTGTGGGACCTTGGACACTTTCCCTATCAGCATGTGTGGCTGTACCACATAGATTTCAGTAGTGGCAGAATATTCCCTTCTATAGATTCTACAATTCATCCAAACAGTCTTCATTCCTTATTTAAGGTAAAATAAATTCCAGTATAAAAACTTAAGGCCGGGCATGGTGGCTCACGCCTGTAATCCCAACTCAGGAGGTTGCGGCAGGAGAATGGTGTGAACCCAGGAGCTTGCAGTGAGCCGAGATCGCACCACTGCACTCCAGTCTGGGCGACAGAGCAAGACTCTGTCTCAAACAAACAAACAAACAAACAAACTAACTAAATTCATATTAAATATCATTGTTGTTTCCTTCCAGTGGACTTAATTCCAACCAGGTTGGTGAAGAAGCCAGTTGGATCGCCAATCACTGCTGAAGGTGGCTGGCCCCTGCTCTTGTCTCCCAGTTATCAGGCTCTGGCTGCTTCTGGCTCAGAGGAACAGGGCGTCCTCATTCAGGCTGTGAGTCGTCCCTCTGGGTCCCTCACACCAAGGGATGAAGCAGCAGCCATTCCGCCAGAGAGCAGTCACTCACCCACCCTTGGCTCCAGGAGAGGCATTGCAGGTTCTACCCTCAGACCCTTCTTTCCAAAGCTCCTTCTCTTCACCCTGTATCCAGGGCACTTGGCCTGAAGAGCCTGTGTCTTCCGGAAGCTTCTGCTGCCTTCCCTGCCCAGATCCCTCAGACAAGGAGCTGTAAGGTCCAGCTCCAGCAGGAAATGAAGGAAGAGGGAAGAAGGAGAAGCAGAGAGAGGAGAGATGCATAAATTAATACCTCCAGAAGCAACCTTGCTACAGACACATCATTTGTTTCTATTTTTTCTCTGTGTCACACAGTGCTGTAATGCAGAGGAACTCCTGCTTTGAAGGGTACGTGCCTGCACAGTCTGAGATTGACAAGTTGCTGTTCCCTGTGTGTCCCCATCGATGATATGTAAGACCCTTTCCTTCCACATTCTCATGTGTACACAATGGGGCTTTAACATTTACTAGTATATATACCACCTTCTTGTCATCTAGAGTTTCAATTCTTTCATTATAAAGAATGTGGTACATTGTTCATTTCTTTACATCTTTACCATTTATATTATTCTCCTAAATTCTTGCCCAAGACATTTGAAGTATCCTAAAACGAGAAGGCATAACTGGATAGTTCAAACTAAGATTTTATGAAGAGAGGTAAATCATTTACAGAAAGGACAAATATATTCTAGAAATCTGAGATTGAATTATTGTAAATTTGACTATGAGCTATAAAAGCTGACATATAGTATCAACAATATTATTATCTAATATCAGATGTCATCCCATAAATGAATGCTTTCATATTATTACAAACAAAACATTTAGAATGAAAAGCTACAGGAAATTATCTTATAGTTCTAAAATATGGTCTACCTTTCCAACTTTAAAAAAAACAAAAGCACAGTGGTAGTAAAGTAGAGAGGAGATGGGGAGTTTTCCATACTGAAGAATACCTGCAATGAAGACCTGGGCACATTTTTTTAAATTACAAAACTAAAACAATAAAGGCATCTAATATATGATTCAGTGTGGGAAAATAAAAACAAATTGCTAGTTTAACTTACCAATACTATGAGCAATTTAAAATTGTTAGATTCCACCAAATAATTGTTAAATGAGATAAGCCAGGTAAATGTCCTAGCACAATACCTGAAGTATGGTATTCTCAATGAATTTCAGTTATTGTCATTTTAATAGTTACAATTATTTTCAAAAGTTGTTTAATCTTTTTTTCTTCCAATCCATGTTAATTCTAACTGATTCAGCTTAAAAGGAATCTACTTCAAGATTGAATTTGAACAAGAAATGGGATCCCCTGGTAGTGATGTTTGAGACAGCTGGGATTACTCTCCTTAAGGCCTCTATTTAACTAAAATTTTATTGGAAGTGGATAACATGTGGGGGTTGGTCGTACTCAATCACTGATAAACATAAATCTGCAAAGAATTCACTTGAGGGGTAGAAGAGTGTCTTCCACCCCATTCAAGGTTGTCATTTTCCACAAAGTTCAGGCACTGGAGTGAAATGGCACGATAATACTATATTAAATCAACACATTGGTTATGTGATGGCAACACCTGTAGCCATTTCAGATACGGGCAGATGCTCCCATTTATTAAAGCCACATGGAGAGGTTACAGCAGGAAATATGAAGGAAGAGGGAAAAAGGAGAAGCAGAGAGAGGAGAGATGCATAATTTTATTAAAGCCACATGGAGAGGTTACAGCAGGAAATATGAAGGAAGAGGGAAGAAGCAGAAGCAGAGAGAGGAGAGATGCATAATTTAATACCTCCAGAAGCAATCTTGCTACAGACACATCGTTTGTTTCTATTTTTTAGAGGAACTGCTCCTTTGAAGGGTACGTGCCCGCACAGTCTGAAATTGACAAGCTGCTGTCCCCCGTGTGTCCCCATCGATGACAACCACATTTATGGTTCTTGTGGTTGCTTGGACAGTCTTTATTTACATCATGAGACAAAGATAAGGCAGACATTTCAGGTGAAAGTCTAACAACAGTTCAGCTGTGGTAGAAGACAGGATAGTTGGCTTTGGTCAACTTCAGTGAAAAAGAACTCCTTATGATATCATAATCTTGTCCTCAGAAACTTGTGGACTATTATTTGTGGCTGTCTTTTTATCCTTTACTTTAGCGACTTACTGGCTGCTTTCTGTGTATGTGGGGCCAGTTTATGTGAGATTTGAAGAAGGAATTTTCCTTTATTGGGAATGTCTAATAAGCATTTACAAGCAGAATTTCCTCCTGATTTTTTTTCTCTGCACTCTGAATAGTGGAAAGTGTTTTGAGGGTCTTCTGACAGTACACCACAGTGATTTTTATTTTTCTGTCATAATCCATTTATGACTAAAAAAAATGATGCTTTGTTTGTTTGTTTTGTTTTGTTTTGTTTTGTTTTTGAGATGGAGTCTCGCTCTGTCACCCAGGCAGGAGTGCAGTGGCCTGATCTCAGCTCACTGCAACCTCCGCCTCCCAGGTTCAAGCGATTCTCCTGCCTCAGCCTCCTAAGTAGCTGGGATTACAGGTGTGTGCCCCCATGCCTGGCTAATTTTTGTATTTTTAGTAGATACAAGGTTTCACCATTTTGGTCCGGCTGGTTGCAAACTCCTGACGCTGTGATCCACCAACCTTGGCCTCCCAAAGTGCTGGGATTACAGGCATGAGCCACCGCACCTGGCCATATGATGCTTTTTTTTGGTTGCTCACATGACAAGCTATTATTTTTGTGTCACTTTAAACAGAACTTAAGATACAGACTTCATACATTCCTTCTTGAGCTCCCTTCCGCTACAGCAGTTGAATTTTGTCCAGATTCTGTAAACTAGTATTGCTGCCTGAGTGGCCATGGTATTTCCTTTGAGCTGAATTTGGCCGTTTTAGCTTCTTATTAGACAAAACAGTATACTTGGAGTCCTGGTGAATAACCAAACAAATGGAATTCCTTGTTCACAAAGATCTAGCACAGTGGTTTGGTGCAGAGGTCCATGCTTCCCCACTTGATCTTGTCATCACTGGTTCAGCCAAATGCTATTTCTCAAAGGTCATAAATCTCACATACTCTTTGTGGAGTCTTTCCTCTTTTTGTACATTTATAATCCCTGGCCTCTAAGTAGTCTATTCACTTCTAAAGCTGTTGACTTGGCAAGACAACAACTGCGTCATTCACACAAGCAAATCTGCTCTTGGAGGACAAAAAGAGGTTTATTTTGGCTTAGATGATTCTGATTGGTCATCTTCATGGAAACCTTGGCAGAAGATAGGTCCCTGGGCTATCAGGGAGAGAAGTCAAGTAAACCTTTAGTGCCAGGAATGGTGTTTGTAAAGATCCAGCATGAAGTGATACATTTCATCCTTGGGCTTCTTACTGGCTTCAACCTAAACAGAATCACTTAGTGCTGTTCCCTGGGTTAATGATGTTATTAGAATAAGTGACTGAAAGCAACGACTGAAAGGCTGAGTGCTTTGTTGTGAGGTGTGCAAAAATTCAATTCTATCAAAACAGGCTTGGCAGAGCTGCCACCAGTGGGACAGGGCTTAGCTTTTGTTAGCTGCTTCTTTGATGCTTCATGGGCAGCTGGCATTTCTGTTGCTGGTTTCTACTCTCCCAACCCTAGTGGACCCTGCATTTTCTCCCCTGAGTGTGCTTATCTTTCCAGATGAAAAAACCCGTGTGCTATTGTTTCTGCACTTCTCCCTGTCCTCACCTCTAAACATCATATGTGTGCAGAGAAATCACACTTGTTGCTCTGTTGTCTCAAAGGGGTTAGGCCTAAGTTTGCTGAGGTGATTATGAAGGTTGTGTGAAGCTGTGTCAAACATTGAGAGACATACACACAGGCTGTAGCAGATGTGTGTTATTCTCTCAATGCATGCACTGATGATGGGGATTTAGAATGAGCCACTGTGCAAAGGATGCCCCAGAGAGACTATTCCCTATATATTATTATTCAGTGTAAGATATCCAATAAAGCAACTGGATAAATAAATGCCTATATCTAAACCTAAAATATTCACTCCCTCCTAGAGTTTTCCCTCATCCTTGAGAACAGGCCATCCACGGAGCCACCAAAATGCACTTTTAAAAAGTGTATTCACGCTACACTTCATCTTCGTGCTCCTTCTCCCCTTGACAATGTGTTATATGTTGAGAATCTTTAAATAAAACTCCTCAACCACCAAAGAATTATTTCTCCCTAGTTCTATTCATTAGTACTTCTTATCTTGAAGGCTGATTTCAATGATCATTTATCCCTCACAACTTCATACAATTTCTTCCTTTTAGAGTCCCACTGAATATTATTTATATTTATCCCATGCTGCTTTTTTATTCTAGTTTATATTATTATTTGTGAACTTTCCTAATCTCCTCTCCCAAACACACAAACCCTTCAGCTACTTCCATGGGAGGCTCTCTTATCTATTACTCTTCACATCCCCAGCCATGGGATATGCAGGAGACACTAATAGATCTAGTATATCACACAGGAAGCAGATCACTAGGACAACAATTACAAACACCAAATCCCAGTATCCACTAAAGACAGTGACAAGCGTAAAAAGACAATACCTGAGAAGGAGGTAATAAGTATTCATGAAGAAGAATTTATTAAGCCTCAGCATCTTAGCAGCTATAGCAGAATGCCATAACAAAGACAAAAATATTTCGAGTGTGAAGTTACACCATAACAAACAAATGCATCTGTCAATGAGGCCATTAGAAATCTTGCAGACCAAAGGTCCCAAACACCCACCATAACTTTCTGATTTAATAGGGTACGTGTGGGGAAACTGTACTGTTCAAAAGCACTCCTATCAGGAAAAGGCAAAAAAAGTCCCCTCACCACTCCTTCTCAACATTGTACTGGACATCCTAATATAAGACAAAAAAGGAACTAAAAGGTATACAGGTTGGGTGCAGTGGCTCACGCCTGTAATCCCAGCACTTTGGGAAGACAAGGAGGGTGGATCACAAGGTCAGGAGTTTGAGACCAGCCTGACCAGCAAGGTGAAACCCCGTCTCTACTAAAAACCTAAAAATTAGCCAGGCATGCTTGTGCATGCCTGTAATCCCAGCTACTCAGGAAGCTGAGGGCAGGAGAATCACTTGAACCCAGGAGGCAGAGGTTGCAGTGAGCCGAGATCCCACTACTGCACTCCAGTCTGGATGACAGAATGAGACTGTCCCAAAAAAGAAAAAAGCAAAAAAGTATACAGTTTGGGAAGAAAAAAAAATAAACTGTCTTTGTTTACAGGTGACATTATTGCCTATCTTAATTCCCAAAGAATTGACAAATACTCTTCTGAAACCACCAAACAATTATAGCAAGGTTGCAGAAGACCAGATTAATATACAAAAGTCAACTATTTTCCTATATATCAGAATTCAACAAGTGATATTTGAAACTAGAAAGCACAGTACCATTTACATTAGCAGCCCCCAAAATGAAATACTTATGTATAAATCTAAGAAAATATTTATGAGTCCTATATAGGAAAACTACACAACTCTGACGAAAAATGTATAAATAATAAATAAATAAATAAATAAATAAATAAATAAATAAATAAATAAAGTGATATTCCATGTTCATGAATACAAGGACTCAATATTGTCAAGACATCAGCTGTCTGTCCCCAAATTGATCTAAACATTCAATATAATCCCATCAAAATTTTACTAAATCATTTTGTGGATATTTTGTGGACAAACTGAATCTACAGTTCATATGAAGAAGCAAAAGACCCAGAATAGACAACTCAATATTGAAGGAAAAGAACAAAGTTAGAGGACTCACACTACCTGACCTCAAGACCTACAAGAAATCTGCTACAGTAATCAAGACAGTGTGGCATTTATGAAACAGGCAAATGGATCAACGCAACAAAATAGCACAGAAATAGACCACCACAAATATAGTAAGCTGATGTTTGACAAAGGAGCAAAGGCAATACACGGGAGAACGTGCAGTCTTTTCAACAAATGATGTTGGACATCCACATGCAAAAAAATAAATCCAGACACATATCTCACACTTTTCATTAAAATTTACTCAACGTGGATCAAAGGCCTAAATGTAAAACACAACACTACAAAACTTACAGAAAATAAGAGAAAATCTAGATGATCTTGGGTTCAGTGATCTATTTATTTATTTTTATTTTTTATAGTGATTACTGTGTTCCAGGATATTCTAATTTACTAATTTTTATTTTAATTTTTTTCTGTCTGGTCTCTGATTTTTTAATTTTAATTTTTATTTCAATTGTTTTGGGGTGACAAGTGGTGTTTGGTTGCATGGAAAAGTTATTTAGTGGTGATTTCTGATATTCTGGTGCACTCATCACCAGAGTAGTGCACATTGTACCCAATGTGTGCAGTCTTTTATCTCTCACTCCCCTCCCATCCTTCCCCGGGTCCCCAAAGTCCATTATATCATTCTTATGCCTTTGCAGTGACTTTTAAAATACAACATCAAAGGGATGAGCCATGAAATAAATAATTGATAAGCTGACTTCATTACAATAAAAAAGCTTTCCTTCTGCTAAAGACAATGTCAAGGGAATGAAAAGACAAGCTACAGACTGGGAGAAAATATTTACAAAGACACATCTAATAAAAGACTCTTATCCAAAATACACAAAAAACTCTTAAAATCGAACAATAAGAAAATGAACGACCCAAATAAAAAATGGACAAAAGACTTGAAAACACGCCTTATCAAAGATATACAGATCGCAAACAAGCAGAGTAAAAGATGCTCAACGTCATAGACTTACGGAATTTCTATTAAAACAATGAAATAGCATCACACACGATCGCAGTGCAGTTGAGCTTCCTCCAGGCACACTGTTCCCAGACTTGTGCAGGGCTGGTTCCCTCACTCTTTGCCTTTCTGTTTGCAGCACAAATGCTACTTCACTGAGGTGTTGAGGACTCCCTCACTCTGTCCCTTCTGCCTCCCACCACAAGCACCTGCTTTATGTTACTATAGCACCTGCTCTTTTTTTTTCTCATGCATTTGCTTTTACGCTCTGTCCATCCATTCCTCCAAACGGTGAGCTCCTGAGGGCAGGGCCCATGCAGGTCATTTTCAGCACTGCACCCTGGTCTAACTTGCCCCTTGCACAGGTGAGTGCTCCAGGCACAGTTTCTGAATGAATAAATGAGAGTATCGAAGAGCCCCCTTCCCACCTGTGAGGAGCTCACATTGTGGGGATGGATGCTACTCACAGGAGATGCAAGTTGGGTGGGAGGCAGGGGGACATCCAGAGTGACCCTGGGAGTGTCTCTGGCTGCAGCTGCCCCACTGAGCAGAATGGGCACCGCCTTCCCTGATGGCCAGCACTGGAACTGCAGACCCAGGCGAGGAACCCAGAAACAAAGCCCTCACCTGGGTGTGGGTGTCCTCAAGGCAGTAAGACTCTCAGGGCTGAGGTGGGCAATGAAGGGGAGCTGTAAACTCCAGGAGAGATGAGAGGGGTGTCGGAAGGTTCTCTTGACCCCTCTTTCCCTCCACTGGCCCCGGAGGAGCGCAGTCCACTCATAAGGGGGGTGTCCAGTCCACCCCATCCACTTCCAAACGGGAGCCCGAGGCTGCAAGCAAGGACACCCCCCTCCACATGCAGGGTTCGGCCTCCCCTGTACCACCCAGGACCCCCGCTGTCCTGCAAGCCCAGCTGCTCCGGGCCGGGAAGGACCCCAGGGAGTGGAAGGCCTTTTCCAAGGGCACGGTGGGTCCCTGACGGGGAACCAAAGCCAGGCACGCTTCTCCCAGGCTGGGGGCCTCAGGGCACCTGAGAATGGCCATCTTTGGTACAAGGGGGTGGGGCCCCACTCCCGCGCGCCCTGTGGCCCAGGGGACGCAGGACTCTGCACCCTGACTCTAGAGCTTGCCCTAGGATGGCCCGGCCATGGAGACGCCCAGGAACGGTGAGGACTCTCTGCCCATCAGCCTAGCACCTCTGCCCTACCCTCAGTCGCGTGTACACCGTGTGTGAGGGAGAAGACAACCAGGACGTCACGCCTAGGGGGGCGTGAGCGGCAATGCCAGCCAATTGGAAAACCTTCCCCGCGCCTGCGTGGCTCTGCAAGCCAATCGAAAACTCCGTCGTGCATGCCGCCAGCCAATCAGGATGTCCAGAGCGCGGCGCTTCCAGCCATTTGAGACCCCCGCTGGCTCTGCGCCTCCAGCCAATCAGGATACCCGTCCCTGATAAAACCAGCCAGTCAGCGTGCCCGCCGCGCAACAGCAGCAGCCAGTCAGGAAGCCCAGCGTTCACGTTCCAGCCCTTGTCGGACTGTCAACCGTCACCAGGCACTTCCAGCCAATCGCAGCCGCCCGTCGCCAGCGCAGCGGTAACTGGCGCGGAGTCTGTGGGGAGTCGCGTGCGGGGCGGCGGGGCGGCGGGCGGCGGCGGCCATGGGAGATATCCCCGCCGTGGGCCTCAGCTGCTGGAAGGTGACGCGGTCGCGGCAGGGAGGCGCGCCGAACCCAGGGGAGCGCGGGACTCGGGGGCGCCCGACGGGGCCCAGGTCGGGGCCGGGGAGAAGTGCGGCGGCCTCCTCTCCGCCTAGCCGGCGCCCGCCCACCGCCCACGCGCGGCCCGGCCCGGCTTTTCCTAAAACCGAGTCGGTGTTGCCCGAGGAGGCGCTCTCCGCGAGAAGCGGGGACTTCGGCGGCCACGCCTCAGACTCGGGGGCTGCAGCCGCGGCGTTGGGCGGAGCTGCTCGGTGGAGAGGCCGAGCCCCTGCAGTCTCTCAGAGCTGGAGCGGGATGCAGACTGGAGGCCTTGGCGGCGCTGGACTCTGCCTGAGCAGGGAACCTCGAAGCCTCCTCTCCAGTCATGAGAGAAAGAAAAGTTGGGGTCCGGCGCGGGGTGCGGGCTTGGAATCCCGGCACTTTGGGAGGCCGAGGCGGTAGGATCGCCTGAGCTCAGGAGTTCAAGACCAGCTAGGTCAACATGGCGAAACCCTGTGTCTTACCAAAAATGAACAAATCAACTGGGCTTGAGGGGTGCCTGGCTGTGGTCCCAGCTACTCAGGAGGCTGAGGTGGGAGGATCACTGGAGCCCAGAAAGTCGAGGCTGCAGTGAGTTTTGATGGCGCCACTGCACTCCAGCCTGGGGCACAGAGCCAGACCTTGCTGGGGGAAAAAAAAAAAAAAAAAAGGGAAATTGGAATTGCTGATTAGGCTTTAAAGGAAACTTTGGGGCCTCATGTACCGCCCTGTTTAGAAGTAGCCCGCCCAGATACCTGAGAAAAAGGACGTATTATCGCTCTGTACATTTGTGGGGGGCACTGTAATGTTTTGAGACGTGTGTACAATTGCAGCGTGGTTAAATCAAGCTAATTAACATATCCATCACTTCTCCCAGCTATTATTGTTTGTGGTGAGATGTTTGAAATGTCTTGTTATTTTGAAATACACGTGTAGTAAATTATTGTTGACCGTTGGCATTCTAGTGTGCTGTAAGTCTTAAAAGCTGTGTCTCCTGTGTGTTTGAAACTTTGTACCTTTTGATCAGCAACTCCCCATTCCCTCCTTCCTCACCTCCCCCAGCCCCAGCCTCTTATAACCACCATTCTATTCTGTGACCTTTCTCTACTTCGAACTCAACAATTCTTGCCAGTGATTTGAGACAGCACTAAAAAGCATTTAAAATTTCTTTTTTTTTTTAAAGCTAAACTTCATTGTTGATAAGAGCTTTAAGAAGTCACATAGGAAGTTAGTTACTGAAGGAGTCAGAATGTTCAAGTCCTGCTCATGAAAATATTATTTGAATTGTTTCTCCTACCTGCTTACCAACTCTTAGAGGCTAGGAGTGTAGTTTTGTTCATATTGGTTCTCAGCATCTAGTAAAGGACGTGCATCTGGCAGCCATTCATTCAGGAAGCACTTGATGGATTAAACCGTTGAGTCTCTTGCTTCCCTTTACTTCTGCAACAATTTGGTGCAGGAGTCCAGACTTCTGTGCACACAGGATAAGGAAAAATTAGTGAAAACTGTGCTTAAGCGGTCAAAATACTCTGTTTTTTTCTTGGACTGCAGGTGCATCAAATTGGATTAATCATAATCACTCATCACTGGTCTATGCAAAGGCTTATTTTTACTTGGCTATTTTTAATAGTGAATGAACATCACAGATCTATCAGTTATCTGTTGCCTCAGAAATGCTGCATCAGTGGCCAAACATCAGACCTCGGTGGTGTACAGCAGCAAGTGTGTACCTCCTACGTGGGAGGTCAGGAGACCAGCTCTGTGGACCTTAGCTGGGCTGCTTCACTTGGGAGTTGGTTGTTCTCAGTTGGGATGGTTGGGGCTACTCCACTTGGCTCCACACACCTCCTGTCCTCATGCGGTTAGTTAGGGAGTGTTCTCAAGATGATGACTGAAGCACAAGAGAGCAAGGGGAGCCGTGAGATGTCTGGAGACCTCAGCCTGGGCTCTTCATTATTAGGGGCCACTTGATCCATCTGTGTGCCTGATTGGCGCTGGCTCAATTACTACAGTTCCTTGATAAGCCCTCATACCTAGTAGGGCAGGTCACCTCTCTCTGCTCTTGTAGATTTACAGTGTAGAATTTGATGAGTTTTGACAGATGCATGTACCTGGGTCCTGGCTTTTTATTTTGGCACCTTACTCTCCACTGTAAGTTTTAGAACTAGCTTATAAGTTTCCATGGAAAACTTTATTGGGGTTTTGATTGGAACTACATTAAATCCGTCGACCAACTTGGAGATAAATGACATCTTTGTAGTATTAAATCTAACTTTTCTACAAACATGATATTCTTCTCTGTTAATAAATTGTCCTAAATATGATTCATTTCTAACATCTTTTCATATGGTTGTATAGTTTTTCCTGAAGGGAATATATGTCTTTTGTTGGAGTTATTCTTGGGTTCTTGATAGTGTGTTATACTACTGGAAATTATATTTCTCTGAAATTACGTTTTCTACTTGTTTCACCTGCTATATTCATTACACTTCCAGCCACTTTACTAAACTATACTATTATTTCTGTTAATTTGCCTTACATTTGTTTGAATTTTCTACACAAATGATCATATCATCAGCAAATAATTGTAGTTTACTTTCCTTTTTTTCCAGTCTTTAAGCTTAAAATTACTTCTTCTTAGTTGTTTAGGTGCTTCTGGAAAGCACCTCCAGCACAGTGGCTGTTCTTGTTTTGTACCTGATTTTAAAGGATGTAGGATGGGTGTTTTTAAGTATTGATATGCTATCAGATTAATTTTTTTCCCCAACTTACTGGGAGTTTAGATTTTGAATCTAAACTGGTATTGAATCTTAACAAATATTGATTGAGATGACTTTTGTTTTTATATTTTAATCTGTTAATATTGATGAATTACATATTTTCTAATAACAAACCATCCTTAGATGTCTGAGATACACTTAACATGGGTATGGTATATTATCTTTTCATAAATATTGTTGCATCCAATTTGCTTTTATTTTACTTAGGAATTTTGCGACGGTATTCACGAATAAGATGAATGTGTAACTTTTAATATTTTTGTCTGATTTTGATTTCAAGGTTATGCTGGTTTTGTAGAATGAGTTAAGTCCGTCTTTTTCTGTTGTTTGCAAGTTTGTGTTAAACTGAGATGATTTCTTGAACATTTTATGAAACTTTGGTGGTTTTCTCTTATTTTCAAATTACTTCCTTTCTCTAATAATTATGTAACTATTCAAGCTTTATTCTTGAGTTAAATTTTTCTAGGAATTTTCCCATTTTATATCACTTTTCCAAATTATTGACATATATAGTTATTGGTAATATTTTCTTTTAAGTCCGTTTTATCTGCATGTTTTACTTTCTATTCATGTCAGTTTTTTGAAAAGTTGGCCTCTTCATGAACCTAACCAGAAGTCTGTTTATTTTACTGAAGTTTTTCAAAGAACTGACTTCTGGTTTTGTTGATCTTCTCTGTTATATCTTTGTTTCTGTTTTATTGATGTTATTCTTAATCATATTTTTATCTTTCCATTCAATTTCTTGGGTTCTTTTTCTAACTTAAGATGGATACTTGGTTTATTAGCTTTCAACCACTCTGAATCTGTTGCCTATAAAATGAAGATAATTATGCTGCTTTTACTCCTAGGATTACTGTGAAGCTACAATGAGAAAGTGCTTTGTGAACTATAAAGCCCTTGTCAGTCTTCAGTTTAATGTGATTGCAAGCCTGCCCACCCCCATAGTCTTCCCTAGTTCTAGTTCCTTTCCTTGCCTGAGCTTCATTTAGAGTGACTCTTCTCTTTTCTGAACTACCTTATGGCTTATAGCATCATACATTCATTTGGGTTTTGTTATATGCTTCTTTTTGTATGGATACCTTCATGTGAGTCTACACCTCAACCTTTATTATTGGACGCTGTGGTATCTGAGTGTACAGGATGAATCTTAAGCCTCTTTGCATCTCAGTTATTACTCATTCTACACTTTTTTATTGCTTTGATCTTTCAGAAAGCACACCATGTAGCTCAGTTTTCTGCAGACACTAAAAATAACCTATAGTTTTTCCCCCAAAATATGTAAAGGAATTGGAACTTAGATTATTCATAAATTACTTCATAACTCTGACATTACCTGTTTTTAGACTGATTATACTAGTACCAAATTAGTGACTTAATTTTGTATGTATTATATGGCCCACATGCTTGGGTGAAAGGGGAGATTTGTGTTGGATTCCTCTGACTGTGGGAAGACACTTTGTTTTGTTGGTTTTGCAGGCTTCTCCGGGGAAAGTGACTGAGGCAGTGAAAGTAGCCATTGACGCAGGGTACCGGCACTTCAACTGTGCTTACTTTTACCACAACGAGAAGGAGGTTGGAGCAGGGATCCGTTACAAGATCAAGGAAGGAGCCGTAAGACGGGAGGATCTGTTCATTGCCAGTAAGGTAGGGCTTCTCTGTGCAAGGCTGGCAGAGCTTGGGTAATCTCGGGAGGGCTTTCTACTTTCTTTATGGGAATTGATGACTTTGTTTCATACTTGAATCAGAATAAACAAGAATATTCACAGCTTCATGAGCATGCTGAATTATATTGTGTGCAGGTTGGTTTCATATTATTTACTTATCAGGTAGGAGTACACAGATACCCCCAATTAACAATACATTATGAAAATTGATTTAGTAATGGGCAGTTTGGCTACACTGGTGAGTAGGACAAAGTCCTAGCCCTCATGAAGTCTGTTTACACAGCGATTCCTAAATTCAGAATCACTGGGGTGATTGTTAAATGCAGATTCCAAATTCTACCGCATGTCTGCTAAAGGAGAAACTCTGGGTGTGGAGGAAGCAGCTTGAGCACAGGCATAAGGCAGGAAGCAGCATGGCAGGTGCAGGGGTTTGTAAGAAGCTTGGTGTATTAGTCCATTCTCACGCTGCTGTAAGAACATACCTGAGACTGGGTAGTTTATAAAGAAAAAGAGGTTTAATGGACTCACAGTTTCACATGGCTGGGGAGGCCTCACAATCATGACAAAAGGCGAAGGAGGAACAAAGGCACGTCTTACGTGGTGGCAGACAAGAGAACGTGTACAGGGGAACTGACCTTTATAAAACCATCAGGTCTCATGAAACTTAAACACTATCACCCGAACAGCACAGGAAAAACCTGCCCCCATGATTCAGTTACCTCCCAGTGGGTCCCTCCTATGACAGGTAGGGATTATGGGAGCTACAATTCAAGATGAAATTTGGCTGGAGACACCGCCAAACCAAATCACTTGGTCTCTCTGGACCACATGATGTCAGGTTGCAGGAGTAACGAGCAGTGAGGCTGAGTGGTGGATGGGCTGGGCCATGGAAGTTCAGCTGTGCCCTGTCAGTAGCTGTGCTTTTTCCTAGAGACAGGAGCCCTGTTTGGTTTTTAAGTAGGGCAGCTTGTATCATATGTGAGTGCAACTTGTGTTGTGTATAGGATATTTTAGTAAGTGAAAGGAGCTTGCATTTGAGGCAGAGGCAGGAGGCCAGGTAGGAGACATTAACAGCAGTGCAGGTGGAAGATGGTGAAGGCCTGCACTGGCACAGTGGGTGAAGGAGGGAGAAGAGGAAATGGATGTGGAGGGTGGTTGGGAGGCAGGCCCTGTGGAAGATGCAGAGTGGACTACGATAGTGGAGAATTCAAGAATTCCTTTGCTTTTGATTTGGAAGCGGAATGTTAAGACCATGAGTATTAGGGATTTCATGACTCAGGCTTACAGCTTCGTTATTTGTTAAATGAGACTTTGGATTTGAGAATTTCCTGAGTAACTTTCCAGCTAAAATTTCATACCTCAGGATTCAATGTTGTTTCTATAGTTGAATTGCCTTCTGTTTTACTTTATGGAAGTTAATGTTCTTCAGTCACCATTGCTATCTGCGCTAGAGCAGAGGGTGGTAAGAGAGCAGCCTTGGTGTGTGTTTGGCCAAGCGGCGAGAATATCTTCTGAATAGTCCAGGTAGAGAAGTGAGCAACTGGAGATTTCTGAGGCTCACCCTGCAATATGGAGCAAGTTGCTTCTGTGTGGATCAGAGTCAGCAGTGGAAATATGTTCATTATTTTGGAAATTTGGAAAAGTTATAGAAATGTAATTAGAAATAAATAAATCACACATATACACACCACATAGAGATAACTGTGATTAACAGTGGAATACATTTACTTCCAGCGTTCATTTTTTTATTTTTGTGAAGATACTGTGCTCGTTTGTTTCCATTTATTTGATTGCCCTTTCTTTTACTTTCATTTAACTTATTTTTGTTTTTCCTTGCTGTGACGGAGCCTTCAGGTTAGCTTATGTCACAGTCAATAAAAGTGTAATGAGGGGAAAATCACAAGTTTTTCTGCTTAATGGAATTGTGGAAGGAAATAGCTAAAAGAAGTAAGGCAGTGTGAGTTAACTCACCTATAGGCTAACCCACATGGTTACAGTGCCTTAGGAACAGAGAACCCTTAATACGGAGTCTGTGTAAGTGAGAAACACAAGATAGAGACTTATAATTTTTCGTCGTGTCTTTTCTGCCTGCAGGAATTTCACTTTCGTTTTTGTTTTTGGTCCCAAGGGATCCAAATAACCATCAAATATTTCTTGGATTCCTGAGCTTCCCTTGAGGAGGAGTCAGGCAGAAGGAGTTCAGCTTTGGAGCCTCTCCCTGCAGGTGTCCTGGAACTCTTCTGAGGATAATGTCCCTGTCCTCCTGTCAGAACCTGCCATGTTGTATTTGTGGTCATCTCAACTCGGCTATTTTGGGTCCAAGACAGTAGCTTTGTGGGGCTACAGAACGGGTGCCATGCTGGCTCTGGGTGGGCATGTGTGACACTGGTCCTTTTTCCTTTGTAGCTGTGGTGCACCTGCCACAAGAAGTCCTTAGTGAAAACAGCATGCAGAAGGAGTCTAAAGGCCTTGAAGCTGAACTATTTGGACCTCTACCTCATACACTGGCCCATGGGTTTCAAGGTACCATTCAGTATGTAGTTCATTCCACGGTTTGCAGGACCTTCCTCCCCGTGGTTACACCCTGTCTTGTGGTGGGGAGAGCATGGACCAGCAATCAAGGCCGGGGTTCCCAGGCTGCACCTGCCATATGCTAGCTGTGGCATTTGGGCAGTCCTCTTGATATCTCTGGGGCTCAGTTAAGGAGAGGCTTGGCTTGACTTCTGAGGCCCCCACAGGTCTGTCTTTTAAGCCAGTCACTTTTTTCCCAAGCCAAGAGAGCAGCAGGTTTTCTTCCCTTAGGTTTTTAGGTGAAAGCAGCGATCAGATGAGGAAATACTGCTGCTCGGAGAAAGTTCCCCGTGAATTCCTAGGCCTTGTCTCTGCTTGCAGGTTCTGTTCTCTTTGGAGAGTAAATGCTGTTTTGCAATATGAGAGATAATTGCTTGTTCACCTGCAGCAGGGTCCGGTGGGTTATGATGGTAGTTGACTTTTCCACTTGGTTTTATTATCTTAATTGCTTCACAGTGTTTCTGGAGCACGCATCTGAGCCATGGCTCTGCCACTAAGCTACCCTAGTCTAGCCGTGCGGCTTCCCTACTCTAGGCAACCTGCTTCTGTCTCACACAGGTCCTGGCCAGGATGTCCCTGCACATTTGCCCCAGGCTGTGATGACAGCCTGCCTGGGCAAGGGCCTGGTCACACAGTTGACACCTGTGAAATACAGAAGCCCTTCCAGGGATGTTCTTCCTACAATGGAATGGGTGCCTGCTGCTCAGGAGTCTTTTACATACCAACCTGTGAGAAGTTCTCTTTATGCTGCCACACTGTTGGTTACTGTTTTAGAGTAAAATAACAAAAAACACTTCGTTCCTTGCACAGCTTTACTTAACTAAGGCTTTGTATCTAGTTTCCATAAATGATGTGGGCAGCTGTTCATTAGGAAGATATCCAGAGGGCAAAACCAGAGTGATATCTGTGTCTTTGAAATTCGCTGCATGCAGAAAATCATAATTAAAACAATGGCTATAGCTATATTACACTCAATGCCAGCCAGCATTGTTTTAATTATGTACCCAGAACTATTTTAGGTGCTTTACACATATTAATTCATTTAATTCTCATGACAGTTCTACAAAGTTGACACTGTTAACAACCCTTTTGGAGAGATGATAAAACTAAGACACAGAACGTTGAAGGTCTAAGTTAGATTATTGGAGCCCAGAAGTATATGCACAGGTCAGACATTTGTTACACTTTGCTTGCCCTCATCCTTTAGCAGATTCCTGTCTTTGGATTTCTGGGTGGTAGAAAAGGAAAAGGTCTCAGATCACCCAGCAAATTACAGAGGAGAATAATGCAGCATCGTCAGCATGTCTTCTGGCCAGTAGGAACTGCTAGGCCTTGTGTGATGCTGGACAATTAGATCAGAGTCCGAGTATGAGTCCTGGGCTGCAATTTTGTGGAGGCTTGGATAAATGTCAACATGGGATGTGGCTTTAAAGCGAGACTGTTCATTACTTCAGCTCATCATGGAAAATGCCTCTTGCATGTGGACCAGGCTGGAACATGTGACATTCTTCCACTGTTGCTTAGGAGTGTGATTAGGTGTCATTAAATAATGACATTCACCCTTAACACGCCATGTGGAGTGCATGAGGGAGGTAGCTGGACTGCACATCAGTGCTGCTCTGAAGGGTGACTTTAGGTTCTTGCCCTTTCAAGGTGTCTCTCTCTGCCCCTACCTCCTGTGCACCTTTGTATTCTCATTCCTCACCTGTCATCATCATGGGGATTCTAAGAAAAGAAGACAAGACCCTAACAGTGGAGGTAGGAGAGGGTTGACTGGGCCCTGTAAGACATGAAGAAAATGCATTCCTCACACATTCTTTACCCGAAATTAGTAAACTGTTTTCTGGAGGCGATGGGAGAGAACAGCCTTGCATCAGTGAGGATACGGAGTCTTCCTTTCCCATCTCGTGAGAGATGGACAGTGAACATCAGGCTGGCAGAGGCTTTGCCAGCCACCCAGTCCATCGGCCATTGGTCTTTTCTTAGAAAGGTGAAGACTGGGCCTGGTCACGTGGCCAGGCTGGGGTTGCTTAGTGACAGGGCCGTGGCTTGGATGCAGGTCTCCTGACACTTGTTTGTTTGTTTGTTTGTGTTTTTCACACATCTCAACTGTCCTTCTTCACAGCCTCCTCATCCAGAATGGATCATGAGCTGCAGTGAACTTTCCTTCTGCCTCTCACATCCTGGAGTGCACGACTTGCCTCTGGATGAGAGCGACATGGTCATCCCTGGTGACACGGACTTCCTGGACACGTGGGAGGTGAGCTGAACCGTACCACCAGGCAGCCTCACCCTGTGTGGGTCTCCAGCCAGGATGCAGTGAGCCCTGAGCTACTTGTGTTCAAAGACATCAAGGTTGTCTACCTGAGATGTGGGGTTTGCAGAACAAACAAGGAACCAATACCCGAAGAACTCAGAGACCTCAGTGACTTTCTTGTTACCTTTGGTTTGGTGTAGTGCAGCCCTCTTGATACATTATTTAAGGGGTAGCTCATTATAGACCTCACGTTTTTTCTCAAATATTTATTTTTTGATTAAAAAAACGTATTTCTTTCAGAAAATGCAGGAGAGTTCTTCCGTATTAAACTAACATCAAAAAATTTATTTTCCCGGCACCCAGCAGTTACCACTGTTAATGTTTTAAGTTTCTTTTTCTCTCAAGCATTTCAGAGTGATGAAGTTGGCAGCATGGAAGCTCAGGCTGGAGAGGTGAGACCAGTGTTGGGGAAGGTTACCAAGTGTCAGCCCATTTCCAGAGTTCGGACCAAAAACAGCCCTTTACTGCAGGGGCTTGCAGTAAAGTCTTGAGCGGGAAATTAAGGAGGTGGTGGTTCCTGGAAGTTGACCCACAGGCTGGCGTGGGTCTCAGACTTGGGCTCCAACATGGCTGACAGAGCACGTGTGGTCTTATGGTCTTGCTAACCAGCATGTGGGATGGGACGTCACATTTGAGGCCCAAGAAGAAAGTAAGCTTAAGCTTAAGCTTAAGCATGCTGAGGTTAGGACAGAGCTTGCTGGGTGAAGCTCTCCAGGAAGGAGGCCAGAAGGAACCCTCGAACAGGGAGGAGTCCCAGGCTAGGCTCCCCCGATCAGTAGAAGACAAAGACTGCCCTAAGGTATCTGCGATGTCAGGACCAGGGCCCATGGGCCTCAACCCTTTCTGTCACACTGTTTTATGTCCCAAAAGACTTGGGTTAAACTCCAGGGTGCTCATGTAGCACCAGCGAGGTTCCGGTGATTGCTGCGGAGTTGAGGCAGTAACTAACTGCTGCGTATTGGCCCATTGGTCACTCAGGACTTGCTGCTGACTGCGGACCCTGGCACGAAGCCATGCTCTTCCTGAAGCTCAGGGGCAGCCTGGCTTGCTGGTCAGTAACCAGCTCAGAGCTTTAGGTTGCTCTGCCCAAAAGTTCCTTAAAATAGTACGTGGAGGAGGTGGGATAGGAGAATGATGATGCATCTGTGTGCTTAAGAAGGTCAGTGTCTCAGTGGAAAGAAAGGTGAACAAATAAAATCCACAGCAGACATGCTGGCCAGACATCAGGAGGAATAGGAACAAGAAGAGCTCACACACGTGTCGAGTGCTGGACGCCAGCCTTAGATGACGCATTCTGTGATTCGCATAACCCCTAAACATCCCCGTGGCACAGGTAGTGTTGCCCTGTCCTGAAGCTGAGAAAACTGGGGCCAAGTGAGGCCATGCAACTTGCCCAGCATCCCCTAGCCAGGAAAGATGGGACTGGAATCAAACCTTGAGTGCAGAAACGCTTTTGAAGCTTCAAGTAAAATATTATAAAAATATTGGGTGCAACCAGTTTTAGAATACCATATAGAACTGCTGAGGGACATAGATTGTCAGTGCAGTAGACAGAAGCTTCACACCCAGTGGAGTCATTGTTCTGTTATAGGCCATGGAGGACCTGGTGATCATCGGGCTGGTGAAGAACATCGGAGTGTCAAACTTCAACCATGAGCAACTTGAGAGGCTTTTGAATAAGCCTGGGTTGAGGTTCAAGCCAGTAACCAACCAGGTAAGCCGATGGAAGCATCAGAGAGTTTAACCTGTGTGGCTGGTCCCCCAGCTGCCACCTCTATAGGGCTCTTCTGGAAATGGGAGGATGGGTGAAGCACAAAACAGGCCTGTTCTCCTCTGGAAGCACTCAGAATGGTGACCAAAGGCAGCAGCTAGCCAAGTGGCTTTCTTGAAGGTGCGTCTGGGTAGATAGTACTGTTGGCAGACAGGGCATGAGCTGGCACTTGGCCCTCCATGTGTGGTACAGGCAGGTCACCAGGTGTGCTCAGAAGTGGTTAGGGTCCTGGCAGGGGCCTCACCCTCATTCGGGAGCATGGACCTCCCCTCCGTCTCTTCCCAGCCTGCAGCCTGCAGCAAGAAAGAGTGGATGACCAGATGGCTTCACGCCAGGCTCACAGGCTGCTGAAGCTGATGGAGGCACTTCATTTTTTAATGCAGAGAAAAGACTTGTGGGGAAAGAACTACTGTATTTTCTAGACTAGCTTTGTATGTTCAAAGATCATTTATATGGTACTTAAGCTTTTTATTGAAAAGTAGAAGTGCACATGTGAAAATGGAACTGTATACATTCTCATAAACTGAGCGTAGCTCTGGGACCAGCATCCAGCTCAGTAAGCAGCACATCCAGTGCCCCTGTAACCCCTGCCGAGCACAGCATCGTTCCCATTCCCAGCAGCTGGGATTCACTTCAGAACTTTACACAGATAAAATAATAATGCGGCATAAACCCCTCTGTGCTCGCCTCTTTCACACAGCGCTGTGTTTCTATGCATGTGATTGTAGATAGCGCTGTCTTATTTCTTGTGGTATTCTGTTTTGTGAATTAACCACAATTGAGTTATCCATTCTGCTGTTAATGGGTACTTGGACAGTTTCCAGTTTGGGACTACTAAGAATAGAGCATCACGTTCTATTTTTTAAAATAAATACGCTTTTTAAAAAAGTTTTATATAGAATAGATGCACAAAAGTGTGCAAATCATAAAAGGCATACATAACTTGATGAATTTTTGCAAGTGAACAAACTCAAGTGTTCAGCACCCAGAACAAGAAAAAAGCCCTCAGCCATTCAGTAGCTCCCCTGGTCCTGTTGTGGCCGCCACTGTGAAGAGCAACCTGGCTTCTGACCCAGCTTCTAATGTAGTTTAACTTTGCCTTGTATACAACCCTATGTACGTAAGTTTTTATATTTGTTTATACAGATAGTAGCTTCCGTTTTGTGTCAGTATTTTTAGTTGTTCAGCACTTTGAATACCTGGGAATGATTATGGCATAGTCTGAGTAGACAAGGTGGAGTGGAGGGTCTGCTTTCTGATAGGATGATGGACACCCAGGAACACAGGATTCGGAAGGCTCCAGAAGGGCTGGCCTCTCTTTTGGAGGCTTTCCAAAGAGGCTGATCTTGATGAGCGTGGCATGTTCCTGAGAGCAAAAGCACTATTCATAGTTCTCTGTAATTTATACTAAATATTTATTTTAAATATCCCTATAACCTGAAATTATATATGAGAGTTTGGAGAATGTGCAAGAGACAGTGATCCTGCTCTCTACCTTCTTAAAATGATCATTCAAGTCACCGGTAGCAGGTATTTGTCACATGCAGTTCCTCAATTTCATTCATTCACTCAGTGGATGTATTTTTAGCACTTCCTACATGTCTTCGTTGTTCTTAGTGTTGGCAAGACATTATGAACAAAACAAATTCAAACAAAAATCTCTGTCTTCATGAGGCTTAGATCTTGGTGACCACAGAAAGACAATAAGCAAATATGTAAAAGTAATAGTGATAGGTGCTGTCGAGGAAAATAAAGGCCTGGGGAGATGGGAGCTATGGAGTGTTACAGTCTTCACCTGAGTGCTCCGGGAAGGCCCCTCAGAGCAGGTGGTATTGGAACATTCAGATGATGTAGGCGTCCCCAAGGCCATGGACTCAGAGACTATGACAGCCGCTGGCCTCTTGGAGATTGCTTTGTCCAGCCTCCTCACAACAGAAACACTTAGGCCTGGAGCTGGCCCCCATGGCTACTCGGTGACAGCCAAGACTTTGACTCAGGTCTTATCTTGTAGAGCTTTTCTTGAGCACCAGTGGTCTGAATTTTATGTAAGCTGTGATTCTGTTATAGATTGAGTGCCACCCATATCTTACTCAGAAGAATCTGATCAGTTTTTGCCAATCCAGAGATGTGTCCGTGACTGCTTACCGTCCTCTTGGTGGCTCGTGGTAAGGATACATCAGTGGTGTGTTAGTCAGAGTCTGACTGGGAAGTAGGTGCCACCTTCTCATTTCCTTGGGATGATTGAGGGAGGATTTAACAGAGATTTTGACAGGGTGTGGAGGGATGGGACCACAGGGGGCTGTCCACACCTCTCAAGCCTGGGGTTGAAGACATGGCTTATTATTGGAAGCCAGGGAGTGGCTGTGAGTGGACTGCCCTGGGAGGGGCAGGACCTCTTCGGGGACATAAACCAGCCTGGAGTGACCCCTTTGCTGAGTTCCCCATCAGGGCGTCAGTCCCCTTCTGACCTTCCGACAAGGATGCTCCCCAGGTCTCTCCGTGGTTGGATGAGGCACAGCCTGCTGTCATCCTTACCCAGGCCCTGCAGCTGTTCTGTGCTCCCTCGATCAGCTAAGGGACCTCCAGCCATTCAGCCACCTTAACCAGAAGCTTGGAAATCATCCGTCCCCACATCCCTAGTCCAATCCAGCACCACAGTCTGTTGATTATTCTGCCAGGAGAAGCTGGACTTTGTCTCATGATTTCATTTCTGCCATCACTGTCACTGCCTTAGTTAAGTAGAATTCCCGAGGTCATTAGAGGAGCCCCTCGGCGCCCTCCCTGGCCCACTCTATTCCAACCCATTGCTCCCAGAGGAAACTGAAAGGAGCTGTCTCTTTCCTTTCCTGTGATCGTATCACTTTCCTGGGAAAAATTATTCAAGTCTTGGTGTGGCCTGTGAGATGCAGCCAGCCTGACCTCTGCCTGCCTCTGGCCTCATTTGTCCCTATCCCTGTGAACATCCTGGGCTTCAGCCACATGAAGCTGCTATGGGGTCCTTGGATAGAACATGTTTTCTCACCTTTGTGCCTTTGCAAATACAGTTTTCTTTACCCACAAATCTTTTTTTTTTTTTTAATCTGGCAAACTCCAGTTTCTAACTTAAGGTTCAATCCAGCATCATCTCCTCCAGGAAGCCCTCCTGACCCCTCGTTTATGTTTCTTACACAGCCCCTGTCACATTGTCTTGTGATTTTCTTCTCAGTCTCTTCCACTAGTCAAAGCAACCAGTGTGCAGGTATCTTGTTTATTCTTCTCTTCCCAGCTCCTAGCTCAGCACCTGGGAAACATTGGGAACCCCCAAAAGGCTGAAATTACTTGACTTTTATCACCTGTGTGTTTTCTTTGTGAAGTGGGGCCTGTGTGTTTGAACTTGGTACCAGCTGGAAAGTCCCTAGAAGGCTGGGTGTGTTCCATAGCTGAGCTTTGGGGTAGAGGATCCTCTGATGGAGTGAGTCAGGGAGCTCTCAGACTGACTGGGGCGGGCCACTGTGCACTCTGTTTGGTTCCTTCAGGAGACCTTGAGGACAATAATAGCACAATGCCTGAAACAGGGTGATGGCTCAGTACACACTTGTTGAAAAAATGAATCCTTCGAGTTCTCAGGACCCACCCGAGCCTGAGCAGAGGATGCATAGAGACTCTACGATCGTCTTCAAAACCACTTTTAAAGGCTCCACATGTTCACAGTGTTCACTTTTTAGTAGTATTTTGGGTGAACTTTTCTGAAAGTATCATCATCAACAAATATCGATTTGCGGCGCCGTGCCAGGGCGTACAGTAGAAGCTGCGAAGTCAGAGAGCCCTGAGAGTCAGGGGGCGTCAAAGCTTGAGAGCCCACTGGCTGCGTGCTCTGACATGGCCACCTGGTTCTTGAGGAAAAGCACAAAATACACGTGAAAAGTGGTGTTATGTAGCTTTGTTCACCGAAGTGTTAGCAGTGGTTATCTCCAGACTAGAAATGTGGGGTGATGTGCTTTTCTGCATTTAAAAATTTCCTATAGTCAGCATGTGTCATGATCAGAAAATAAATCTTTCATTTTGGACAAAGATTTCTTCTTTCTAAAGAAAGGGACATCCATGTTGGATCTCCTGGCTCACCCCCCTGTGCTGTGTCTCTCTAGTGAAGGGGTTGACCTGATAGATGACCCTGTGATCCAGAGGATTGCAAAGGAACACAGCAAGTCTCCTGCTCAGGTACTGAGGGAGGGCTGTTCTGAGCCAGGTGGGGTTCTCTGACTGCTTCACATCCTTGCGGAGTCCTGGGGCTTGGCAGGTCCCGGGAAGGGACTGGCTCACCCAGGTGAGTCCATGACTCATTAGACCCTCCCAGCGTTGAGCAGAAGTTGGTCTGCAGCCACATTCCCAGTCACTCAAGTCATGTACTCTTGTCTCCAAGCCTGTCTAGACTCAGAGGAGGAGCTTCCAGGCCTCCCTCTGCCCCACCACCTGCATGCATGGTTAGTATGAGATGGAACAGAAAAGTTATTTAGTCTAGTCTTCTTTGTTCTAGCGTCTAGTGGGGGGGCTGGGCGCATATTAAGGAATTCTCATTAAGCAGATTCTCTTGACCTCCTCCTTGGGCTGATGGCTGTCATTACCAACATATTGACAGAGCTGCTCAGTAAATGCGAGTAACAGTAACTGCTCTCATTGACTCTTGGACTCTCACTGCACCATAAAACTCACAGTGTTAGCAAATAACTTAGACTACGTGGGATTTCCCTTTGTGTGATAGTAGACTTTTTGTTTCCATGCAGATCTTGATCCGATTTCAAATCCAGAGGAATGTGATAGTGATCCCCGGATCTATCACCCCAAGTCACATTAAAGAGAATATCCAGGTAGGTATTTTCCTTCTTTAATTTAGAGGGTTTCAGATCATGTGTTAGATGGGAAGGGATGACTCCTGTAGCATACAGCCTCAGGATCGCGGGGCTTGATGCAGCAGGGGCCTCTGCCTCTGCACTGTGGGTGTTGGTGGTTGACCTTTCACTCAGCGATCCAAGGACCCAGGCTCCTTCCATCTTAGGGCCCTCTCTCCCCTAGGGTGTTGGTGTCTTCTCCATCCAGCCCAAGATGAGGAAGGAGGGAAGAGCATTTTATTGGGAAGATTTGGATGGGCAAGGCTTGAGCATATGCATCAGTCACATGGCTGCGCTGGCCTGCAGGAGAGGCTGGATGTCTCCTAAGCGTGTGCTCAGTAGAAAGGGGCGGCAGTTGGTGGACAGGGTGCCACCTTCTGTCGCGGGGAGGTATGCCCACGTGGCCTGAGGGCACTGCTTTGAGTTGTGTGGGAAGGTTCTGGTCCTGACTCCTGTCTAGTGACTTCCGAGAGGCAGGAGTGAAGACTGGTGTGTGAAATCTGTTTTTGGAGCTATGTGAAGGAACTATGTGTGGTTTCAACCCTGACAACATAGTCTATAACCCAGTCAGGGTCATGGACTTGGGATTCCCACAGGCCCACTCACAATTTAACTGCTGCATAACCTCTCTAAGCCTTCATTTCTTCATGAGAGCACCCCTCTGATAGGATCGCTGTGAGGGTGAAATGTAATGATATAGTGAAGGGATGGCAGAGTGCCTGGCGTATGAAAATACCTGATGCTCTTAGCTGCCTGTCACCCCCAGTCACGGATGTCACCCGTAATGATCTCACAGGCAATGACAGGCGTTGGTGGCAGCCCACACCCATTGATCGTGTCGGCACAGGTGTGTGTGAGCCTGGGGCCAGCTGCACAGCTGCATTTCCATAGACAGCATGTGCCCAGAAGTGCGCTCCCTCTGGGTGTCCGAGCTGCCCATGAGCTCCACGAGGCGCTGCTGCATCCTCAGGGCTCTGTTTGGTTGTGCCAAGCAAGCATTGCCACCGGGCTTTTCTGACTGACCCATCTGTAGCAGTGCCTGTGCCCTCAGTCTCACTGTGCATGCCAAGCTGGCTGCAGGTGAGCATAGCCCTGCCATTGACAGGAGAGACAGGCCACCCACAATGGGAGGACCAGGGGATGGGCAGGCTCCTCAGGGTGTCCACAGTGCTCTCCCTGCCGGGCCCTTGTCCAGCTCACCTGCTCCCCGCATGCACTTCTCTCCTTTCTCAGGCGTCCTGCTCTTTGAATAGCCCAGAGCAGCTCTGGGTGACCAGCCAACCTTAAACCTGAAAAGTATGGATTTGGCTGAGCTGTAAACTCAGTTCTGTCCAATGGCTATTGACAGGCCTCTTGGAATGAGGCTGCAGGTCTCTTATAGTGGTTAGAATTGAGCATTGCTGACTGACTGGCATCTGCTCCACATGGGGGCCTGGTCTAAGGTGCCCTCTGTGCCCTGCAGGGCAGCTAGGATTGCCCCTGGGAGGACATAGGCTGGGGATGATTATCTGACCCTCCCATGGGAGGAGCCACTGAGTGAGCAACTCAGCAGGTGGTGGGGGGCCACATCTGCCCCAGTTCTGCCCTTGTGGCTGTCAGTGCCTGGGATGGGATCCCCATGGCCTAGTGGCAGTAAATGTGAAACAGGGACCTCAGACCCAGCTGAGATGCCCCCATTCCTCTATTAGGTCTGCTACACACTGAGGGGAAATGCCATCCCCAGGCAGTGAGACAGGACCAGGCTGACATGAGACCTGAGGGCCAAAGCAGAAGTGATCTGATGGCTGAGGACAGAGAGCAGCAGCGGGTTAGGAGGGGCTGGAGGAAGTGCTCATGCTGTCAGAAGGAGGTGGGAGCCGGGGAGAAGAAAGGCGCCCAGTGGCGCAGGCACAGGGCTCCCAGTGCAGGGTGCTGCCCCGGCCCGCCTCCTGTGGCCCCAGTGCCTCTCAGAACTGCTGCTGCAAGGCTGCCCACCCTTTGTAGGGACTCTTCTAGAACTGCTCACAATTCTCTTTAAACCCAAGAATCCCCCTACCCCAGCCCCAGCACTCCCCACTCCCTCCAGATGACATGCTGAGGCTACTTTCTCTTGGCCTCAGGAGGGGGAGGCTCTTGTGGGGGAGAGGCTGGGGTACTCCAGGTCCTTGCATTGGAATCACTCAATGCACCCCTCCTCCTACCACAAGACAGCCACTCTGCCAGGCCTGGGTGGGCGCTGATGCTGTAGCCATGGTTCCTATTCCTCAGTGTGTGGGGACAACAAAAGGGGAGGGAGGGGCAGAAAAGAATACTGTTTTCAAGGAAGAAAAATGGATCACTCAGAAAACTTACTCTGTGATGTGGTACTGTTAGAGTTCATAGTCCCAGGGCCAAGTGGGTCCTTAGTTGGCAGGTGTATGGAACAAATGGTTTTGTTGGGATTTTGAGGGGTAGCAGAGTCAGTGGGAAAAATTCTGTGCCTTTTTTTTTTTTTTTTTTGAGATGGAGTCTCACTCTGTCATCCAGGCTGGAGTGCAGTGGTGTGATCTCAGCTCACCGCAGCCTCCACCTCCTGGGTTCAAGCAGTTCTCCTGCCGCAGCCTCCCGAGTAGCTGGGACTAGAGACACACGCCACCTCATCTGGCTCGTTTTCTTATTTTTAGTCGAGATGGAGTTTCACCATATTGGCCAGGCTGGTCTCCAACTCCTGACCTCGTGATCCGCCCATCTTGACCTCCAAGTGCTGGGATTGTAGGCGTGAACCACCGCACCCATCCACCATACCTTTTACCTATTCCCACGTGTCCTTTATTCCACTAAGATGAGTACAGTGTATATTTCCATCTTTCCAAGGCTTCCTAAATGTAGCCAAGGCCAAGCCAGCACCAGTCACATGATCAAAATCAAAGGGCATTTGGGGAATCCAGGCTGTGATTCAGGGAAGTTCCAAGTGTCTGATGAAGTGTTTGTTTTACATCTGTGTGTCCCTTGCAGGTCTAGCACAGTGCTATGTAGGTAACATGTGCTCCATTAAATGTGAATTAAAATTAAGTGTTCTACAAACATTGTGTTTTGGTTCCAGGTGTTTGATTTTGAGTTAACACAGCACGATATGGATAACATCCTCAGCCTAGACAGGAATCTCCGACTGGCCACGTTCACCATGTAAATATGACTCCTTCTTTTAAAAATAGAGGGAAGAATATACAGATTGGATGATTGGTGTCTGAATAGGTATTTATCATATACATTTTAAATTAATTAAACCTTCTCATTGTAATTCTTTTCCTGTTTGAAGATGGGCCACTGAATGAAGCTAATTTCACGCACTGGGGAGTTTAAAAGTGTATAACTATATCATTTAAAATGTTTCTCTTAAAAAATAATCACTCGTCGTTTCTATTTTTGATTTGTTTTTCTGTTTTTCAGAACTAAAAATCACAAAGACTACCCTTTCCACATAGAATACTAGGACAGCTTCCCGTTCCTTGTTTCTGCTCAGCCCAGATGCACCAACACCATTGGTGATGTTGACCCTCCTCTGTCATCACAGCGCCAGGGCAGCTGTGCCTGGGATGGGAGCCACACAGTCGGGGGGCTGCAAGAACCGCCTTCTCTGACAAATCTGGAGAATTGAGTGTGTTCTAAGTGAAGGCAATGGGGTTTCTCCAAGACAGCCTGTGTGGCCTCTACTCTGAAAACAAAGACACTGATGATTGATCAATGAAATTTGCCTTCACATTTTAAGAAAACTTTATCTTATGGAATTATTTAAGCCATCTGCAGAGCCGAGGAAACAGTGTAATGTGTCTCTGCCCCATTGCCCAGCTCCACCAATTGTGCCCCAGGCCAGCCTGCATCACCTTCACTTCCTTCTCTGCCCTGCCAGTGACCCCCAGGTTGTTCTAAAGCAGAGTCCTTCCCTTCCCCCAGTGGGAAGTGAAATGGGGTAAGTCTGGGACACTGTCAGAGTTCAATAAAGAGGCTTTTTTCTTCCTTAAAAATTTGAATTTTAGTTTCCTTTTTTTTTTTTTTTTGGAGACAGTCTCACTATGTCGCCCAGGCTGGAGTATAGTCAAGTGATCTCGGTTCACTGCAACCTCCGCCTCCTGGGCTTAAGTGGTCCTCCTGCCTCAGCCTCCCAAGTAGCTGGTTAATTCCTAAATACTAGTTTTTAATATGGTCTTCTGATAAGTCAGATTATACCTGGAGAACCCCCATAGCGGAGATGAAATACAGTTCACTTCCTCACATCTGCTCATTCAGCCTGTTTAGATTCATGTATCAGAAGGAGGCCCTGCAGAGCATGGTGTTCACGCCCAGGCATTGGTAGAGGGTATGGTTTAATGGACTTCATGTGGTCCAGACGCTGTGATCCCTGTCCTTGCTGTCTGCTCAACGAATCTGGCCTAGCTCCTGTACCCTGGGATTCACATGAATCTCCAGGGATACAACTTCTCAACTCACAGGCCCTTGGCTGCTATTCAAAATGAGTTAAGCCAGAAGGAAATTGATGTTTGCTCCATGGTCTCTTCCCACTTCCTGCGTCCCCCACATCAGCCTCCATACGAGCCTCTCATTTCCTCCTCATGTCAGGGAAGATACGGAGGTGTTGCCCAGTGGCTGAAGGGGACTGTTTGGGGACAGTACTCTCCACATCACTTCCCATTTTCACTTTATCACAGGCAGGCCAGCTGAGTCAGAGATGTAGGTTCTACAGATAAAAGCTGTGCCTTTCTAGCTCTGTGATTCTGAGCAGACTGCCTCACCTCCCAGCCCTCAGTGTCCTTGTCCACTCAATGGAGGAATTGCAGTACCTCCCGGTTGTGGAGACAGTGTCTGGCCCAGGATATGTCCCAGCAAGAATGCACTGTTGCTAAGACCAGTATCTTTGCCGTTGCCTTGTTCCTCAGTTTCTCATCCACCTCCCTGCCCAGCCTTCCAGATGTGCAGGGGTGTGTAGGAACCTTCTAGCTTGGCCTCAAGAGAGGACTTTGCTGCAGGTGTCCCAAAACGAAAAGACATGTGACTGGTGCAAGAGCTTCATGGGAGCCTTACCTTCGTGGGAGTAGGATTGAGGGTGGGGTGTCATGGTTTGACCAAATTTCCAAGGGGAGTTTAATCAGAAGACTGTTTACAAAGGATGCAGGAAATGGGAGGGTCTTTGGACCTTCCTGTGATCAGGCCCTGCTCCACCACCATGGACCTTTAATTTTTCCATGTTCATGACTCCTTATCATTCATTAACTGTGTGACTTTGTGCAAGTTACTTAACCTCTTTAAACTCTTTGTCACTGTCTGCCTAGAGTTGTTAGAATTCAGTGGCACAGTGCACATGCAGCAGGTGAGTCATCTGCATGTAGCACTCCTGTGAACACGTGCGTGTGTAGATGTGTGACTTGTATTTTATATCCCACAGAGTCAAAAATCTAAGTGCTGTTTTGTGAATTTTCCTTGTCACTTATACCTAAACCATCGTTCATTGACCTTAAAAGTAGAGAGTAGAATGGTGGTTACCAGAGGGTGGGGAGCACAGGGGTGGATGGCTGATGAGGAGAGGTTAGTCAGCAAGGACAAAGTTGCAGTTGGGAGGAATGAGTCCCAGTGCTCCATTGCACAGTAACACAAGTTGATTAACAATAATACGTCATGTGTCTCACGATAGCTGGCCAATGAGGATCCACTGCGGTATTTGCATTTCATGGATTTACTTCCAACAGGCGTGAAAACTGAGTGAAACCGGCCACCAGGTGGCGCCGGGAAGCACTTAATGTTCCAGCGCATCTGCGACTCTTAACAGGAGATGGCAGGCTTTTACTGTCTTTGATTTTAAGACATCTTCAACTTTGTACAGTCACAGTGAGGAAGGAAGCAATGGATAGTAAAAATAAGCAAACACTGGGCAATTGCAGAGCTTAAAAAGTTTCACAGAGGTTATGCAGCCTCATTCTTGAACAGTATTTCCCAGTTCCCTTTTCAGATGGTAATTGATAACCTCTTGTCTGTTCATTCTGAGTGGAGCTGACAAGCCCTCGCCTTCCTCGGTTCCCTGCTTTTCTCTGGGGAATGTAGCTTCTGTGTAAGCTCTTCCCCAGTCCGGGGCCTGGAGATCAAGGTCCGTAGAGGACATGTAAACGTGTGCCCTTAAGGGACCCTCTGCGTCAGATGATTGCGGGCATCTCTCCTGACTTTAAGACTGGGAGATACTCAGATACTCGTTTCAGTAGCTGCTTCTCCTCATTGGCACTCACTTTATTTGAATGGAAAATCCAAGGATAAGTGGCAATCAACGGCTTAAAAAGCTGGAAACAGATTCGGGAGGTGTGGATGGGCATCAAATGGGCATCAAGGAGCAAGAGACCTTAGGGAGGATGGCAGGGGCTCACTGACTGATGGCGGTTTATGTTTGATTGTTCTGAGAAACTGCAAACTGTTTCCGAAAGTGCACAGGCTTACAGTCCCATCAGCAATGTGCGAAGTTCCGGTTTCTCCGCACCCTCGCCAGCATTAGTTTTGGTCTGCCCCTGTTGTTGTTACAGCTATTTTAGTGGGTGTTAAATGGTGTCTCATTGTGGATTTAATTACAATTCCTTACTGCCTAATGATCTGAGCATCTTTTCATGTGCTTATTGGCCATTTGTATGTCTTTTGTGAAATCCCCCATGGCATTCCTCTGAGTTCACTGTGGTGCTGCAGGGTGACTATGTGCACAGTCTTAGAACTGTGCATTTAGACACTATTTATTAGTTCCCAACTTTAATCAGTGATAAAATTTGCATTTTAGCATATTTTTATTTCTCCGTCTTTTCTCTTTCTTCCATTTCTCCTTTTCTTCACACAGACATCTAATATGCACCTTAAACTTTATGTGTCTGAAACAATGCTTCAAGCATAACCCCGGCTCTCCAACGAGCTTTCTTTATTGTTATTCCTTAGTCATAAAGATGAGGAAGACAGGGTCTTGCCCTTAAACACCCAAGTTGAAGTGGGACAGGCAAGCATGTGGAAGTGATCACAGTACAGTGACATGTGACTGGCTCTGGCTGGGTTTGGGCACATTTTCATTTTATATCATGAAATTGATCAAGACCCTGTGTCTTCATTGTGTTTCCTTTTTCGTGTTATGCAGCATATTTTCACAAGACTGGATTCTTTCACGTACCCCTACACTGGGGCAAATCAACTCTCCAGACCTAGGTTAGCAACATTAGATGATGTGACATCCACCGTGCCGTGGTCATTGTCACTCCTGGTTGGATTCTGCTCTGGGCAGAGAGGGCTAGTGGGTGTGACTCTAGGCCCAGTTTCCATGGCCTGGCAGTCCTCACTAGGAGGCTAGTGCTGGACTGGAAGCCTGTCTTCACTAACTGGTTTCTGGTGCTTTGAACACATGGAGATCAAGGAAAACTACAATTTTTAGTGTGCATTTCTGTCACATATGGCCTCTGTCACTTAGAATTATATCCATGCTGCAACACCAATCCCTCCCTAACATTAGCTAGTACTAACTTGATGCTTTCTGTGTGCCAGGTACTATTCTATAAGTATGTTACACATTTTAACTCAATCTTCACAGAAAGGTAGGATTTACCATGATTTCCATTTTATAGATGAAATAACCAAGGAATAGAGAAGTTAAGTAAATTACCCACAAATACCCAGATAGTAAAGTGATGTAAGTAGAATTTGACTCGGGAAATCTGGCTTCAGAGGCTGGGCTCTTAGTTATACACCATGTGGGAAACGGTTAACTATGCACTTTTTGTGTTGAAATTAATCTTTTTAAACTATGTAAATAAGAGGGTGATTCTTGGTGTTGATGTCCTGAGAAGATAGGACATATTCCACCCCCCAGGACTGGCATGTGGCCCAGTGGCAGTGCCAGCACCTTCGAACACACAGCTCTATTCCATGTGACACCAGTGGAAAACCAAACATTTCTTGGCACTGTTGATGAGTATTTGGATGAAAAAAAACGGAAGAGCTCATTAAACCTGCAAAACTCTGTTCCAGAGGAGACCAGCATTACTTCCCCTGGGAAATCACTGAAAAACAACTACCCTGAGACACAGATTGGTGAGTCACATGAATTCAAGCCATTCTATGCTTAATTTACTTCCAGCCCTGATTTTAAACAGAGGAAGTATATTTAAACCCAGAAGGAGATATGGAAACAGCAGTTTCTTGGCTAGAAAAATCAGCATCTCTAGGGGGAAGTGGAAAAGTCTCAAAGAGCTGAAGAGCATGAAAAAGGCTCCTTCTCTTGTCAAGATAGATCACAGCCCTCGTTAGTGAAGAAGATTCTACAGGCAGAAAGGGCCCTGAACAAATGCTCGGCAACAACAGAAACTGTGGTGCAATTAATTCTTGTAAAAAGTAAGATAGAAATAGCTCCATCAATGGAAGGAGAATACAGTTAGCTAGAGGCTACCTAAAACAAGAGAATCTCTGAAATTAAGTTAGATTAAGTTGGATTGAGTAGTGACAGCTGCAGGGACAGACCTTCACCACTGTGCCACCCCACCGGGTGTCTAATGAATTTATGCTGAAGCAGGTTAGGAAAATTGGCAAGCAGAAAATACAACAGAGATGGATGGGCAAGGTCTGCTGGAATTGCTACTGCTTTTTTATTTTCATTTTATTTTGTTGTTCTAAAAATATTTTATTTTATTTTATTGGCTTACATGGCAGAAATTTATTTTCTCACAGTTTTGGAGGCTAGAAGTCTAGGGTCAAGGTGTTAACAGATTTGATTTCTTCTAAGGCCTCTCTCCAGGACTTTTCCTTCTGTGTCCTCACGTAGTCTTCCTTCTGTGTGAGTCTTGAGGGCTATTTTAAAGCTGAAGAGATAAAAGAGGTTGTGGGGCTATGTCTTAAGACAAAAGAACATTTAGGAAACCTCAGGAAATGATCAGAGGGGGATAGATGTTACTAGAAGAAACAAATAAATTGGATTCAATTAGGAGTTGGAATCATTTACAAAGCAATGGGGAAAGTAAGCCAAGAAGCCCCTAAAAACTATTGTAGAATATAATAACCACAGCCAAACTCTCATAATATATTCCCCAAGACAAAAGATAAATATGTACAAGATTGGCATTGTTTTATGTTTGCAAACTTCTTTAATGTCTGGCTTAGTAGATCTCATATCTGAGTCTGCATTCAATCAAAATGTCTTGGCTAAATTTCATGAACAAACCCCAGCCTCACAAATTAGTAGTTGGAAAAAGGAGGCATATTTAGAGCTTTTACAGATAATTGTATTTCTTTGATACAATAACAAACAGTAGTTTGTTTAAGGTTAATTGCAATGAGGAACTTGTTGCCAAAAAGAAAAAAAAAAAGCCAAACTCTGTAAAATATCTGAAGAGATTTATTCCAAGCCAAATGTGAGAACCATGACACAGCCTCAGGAGATTCTGAGGACATGTGTCCGTTGTGGTTTGGTTACAGCTTAGTTTCATATGTTTTAGGGAGACATAAGACACCAGTCAGTATATGTGAGGTATACTGTGGTTTGGTCTGGAAACATGGAACAACTGAAAGTGGGGACAACTGTCAGAGGAATTTAAACCAGAGCAACTCCACCTTGAATAGGGACTGAGTAAAATGAGGCTGAGACCTATTGTGCTGCATTCCCAGATATTTAAGACATTCTAAGTCACAGGATAAGATAGGAGGTTGCACAAAATACAGATCATAAAGACCTTGCTGATAAAACAGGTTGCAATAAATCCCCCAAAACCAAGATGGTGATGAGAGTGACCTCTGATCGTCCTCAATGCTACACTCCCACCAGTGCTATGGCAGTTTACAATGCCATGGCAATGTCAGGGAGTTGCCCTATATGGTCTAAAAAGGGGAGCAGAAATAATCCACTCCTTGTTTAGCGTATCATCAGGAAATAACCATAAAACTGGGCAGCCAGCAGTCCTTGGGGCTGTTGTCTATGGAGTAGCCATTCTTTTATGCCTTTACTGTTTGTTTTGTTTTGTTTTCTTGGTTTGTTTGTTTGTTTTTGAGACAGAGTCATGCTGTGTTGCCCAGGCTGGAGTACAGTTGCATGATCTCGACTCACTGCAACCTCCACCTCCCGGTTCAAGTGATTCTTCTGCCTCAGCCTCCTGAGTATCTGGGACTACGGGTGCGTGTCACCACATCCAGCTAATTTTTGTATTTCTAGTAGAGGTGGGGTTTCAACATATTGACTAGGCTGGTCTTTAACTCCTGACCTCGTGATCCACCCACCTTGGCCTCCCAAAGTGCTGGGATTACAGGTGTGAGCCACTGCGCCTGGCCTACTCCTTTACTTTCTTAATAAACTTACTTTCACTTTATGGCCTTGCCCTGAATTCACTCTTGTGCGAGATCCAAGAACCCTCTCTTGGGGTCTTCATCCAGACCCCTTTCCTGTAACATCTTTGGTGTGACGACTGAAGGGACTATAGTGAGAAAACCCCCACCCCCGACTCAGAGGCTAACTTTGGGTAAGTGGTGGGGTCCGGTAACATTCTTCTCATAAACCACAAAAGGGCCGATACTGAGGAGACCTCCTACCCAAAGGAAATAGACTGCAGCAGTGATCAGTCAACTTCGGGTAAGTGGGGTGTGTATACCCAGGTAAAGAATGGGATTTGGTAACAGGCCTAACTTAGGGAAGTTAGGGTCTCTCCTAAGACAGAGTAGGTTAGGGGTCCCTCTTAAAAGGCAAGGACACTTGACTGACCTTGGGTTAGAGGCCCAACTAAGGAGGGTTAGAGGCCCCTCTGGGTAAAGTCTCTTTCAGCTAAGAATGGATTTGGCTCTGGGATGTTAACTGCTATTCTCTTTGAATAATCTGCCTTGCCCTCTTTGCTGATGGCTGTGGGTGACAGGATTAGGCATGTACAGGATCATGGGACATGGGGAGCTTTTTCCTCCCTAAGAGGGGAAACTTGAGAGCTGATGGGACTGCTGGAAAAGATCGCTTCATGACCACAAGTTGCCGCCTGAACTTTTCAGTGTAGCTGCATTTAGATGGGTCTTTCTCTGTCCTCCCTGAGCACCTTTCCTTTCCCACCCTGCCTCAGGCAATGCTTCCACCATCCCTGCAAACGAGTTGAATGAATGGTAAAAATAAGTGTTTATCTCCTCTTCTCTGTAAAGTGTTGATTAATGGAAAAAGGGATTTGTGAGGCTAGTCGTAAGCTGTAGCAAATCTGATGTGCTTTGTGTGTCTTTCTGTATTGTTCTGTCATAAAGAGGAATATCTTAGAATAGAATATGGGCTTAAGACAGCTGTATACCTGCTGTTCAAGATGGCCGAGCAAACTTGTCAGTTATAAACTTTGCTGCAGGTCCCAGAAAAAAAACTGGATGAGGTTTCCCCCTTGTCTTGTATGTCCTTGGGACTTGACCTTATAACCATGTGGCAGTACTTTCTCTTGGTTTCTGCCATCACAGTGTCAGCCCAGGTTCAGGGTCCAATTCCTGGCTTAGGGAATGAGTCCTTTATCTTCTCTCTGTCTGTATTTATATGTGTTGTGTGTGTAATGTTTACATATGAAAGAGCTTTAATTGATTGGCTTAAAAAGAATAAGAGCTTAAATCAAACATTTTGTCAGAAAAATAAAAAGTGTAATGCCGTTTAGTTCATGTGACTTAAGTAATCTTTGGGATATAAAGACAATTTTAAAGATTATTGGTAAAATAAAGACATGGGTCTAAATTAGGCAGGTCAAATATTAAGTTTGCTAAATGCTTTAAGGGCATAAACTGCTTCTTAGGCTTTTGAAAATTGTTCAATTTACCTAGCTCGGAGCATTTGATTCTAGATAAGACCTGTGGACATGTGGAGAGCCATGCCCCCTAGCTGTGCTGGAAACAGTCAGCCCTTATCTGAACTTCTGTGTGCTGTCCTATCCTACACACCTAGTATAAAATTAAAATCGCAAACTTACCAAGGTTTGTACCAAAAGTAAAAGTCACTAAGAGTTAACAGTATAACATATATCTGAGACCACTGGAGAAACAATTCTACACTCAAGGCATGTAAGGAAAGTAGAATGTGTTTTTGGTAAAAGATTATAAGAAGTCATGGGAATGTGGATTTTTCTGCGAAAGGGTTAAATAATTGTCTTAAGTTAGAGTAAAGCTGAAGGTTTAAGCAAGTTGTGGAAGGTTTGTGAAAAATTAATCCTGTAAAAGAAATTCTGTTTTTGAACATATTGGCTAAATTTAAAGGGGTATTACTCAGTTTTTTATAGACTGAATATTGGAATAAAAGCACAACAGGTTTTTCTTAGAGCAAAAACCTGCTTATGACCTTCTCTTTAACAAAAATTATAAAGGGTTATAGAAGGTTTATAAGAATCTTACCTTATGGTCAAAGAGAATACAATTGGATACACTAATCTATAAGGTTTTATTAAGAATTAGATCTGACATCAATAATGCACTAATGCAACAGTGACAGTTGGCTTATTTAGTATAAAAGTCATACAGGAAGCATTGTCAAATATGAAATGGCGTTTGATTTTCTTTCAGGTGTATTTGTATAAATGCGTTATTGGTATATGTTCCAAAATTATGGGAAACTGCTATAATTCTGATATGACTTAGTGTATGTTATTAATAATTTTAATTGTTACATAAAATCATTCTATGGCACAGAGGTAACCAAATTTCTTTGTCAATTATGTTTTTGACTGTAACTGTCCTGAGACTTTTGTCATCCATGGACAATTTTTGCCTTGTTTTAGTCCCCTTTAGAAGATGGTTTATAATCAACTGTAGAACTCTAACCAGTGTTCTTAAATGCAGGCTTCTGATAAGTTTGAAGATAATGGCATTAGAATAGAGAAAAACTTTCCAGGGCTCTCACGGAGAGCTGAAATGTTCATGAATATCAACCAGAACAGGAGTTAATTAAATTGACTGAACCAATAAAAAAAGAAATTATCTTTTTTAACATTTTTTTTTTTTGCTTAAAACATTGCTAATCATTTGCTTTGTTTTTTTTCAGAGTTAAGAAAACTTTTAAGCTATTTATAACTTTTAACAATAGAGTCAAGTATATTTCTGTGAACAAAATTTGGAGCATATTCGTTTCTCTCTACCTGATATCTCCAGAATTTGGAAACTATTTGTGAGTATTCTTCACTTATGGCAATATAGCTATTTGTTTGCATAAGTACAGTCAGAATCTGTTTTCTTTTGTAACAGGACCCAGTTGGAAAACCTGGTTATTTTACCAAGGCTTTGACTGGAATGATATGCTTTCCTTTAAGGAATCAAATTTGACTTGTAGAGCCAGTGAAAGCTCCTCAGCAGGAAGGGTTGGAGATGAACCTTATCTAGTTCTCCCCTACCCAGTCTGACTCCAGAGCCCTGGAGGAGGTCTCCTGTGCTTCACCCTGAGACCAGCTTCTTGCTCTTGGCATTGGTGTACGCGGACCTGTTCCTCTGCCCCACACATCACAGAAAGCAACAGGAGACACACACAAACAAGTACTTACAACGGAGGGTCAAGATAGTGAACATTTCTGTTGAGGCCATCAGTGGCTTTCACATCATCTGGGGTCACCTCAAAATTGAACACCTGTGAGAAATAAAATTATCACACTCCCTTTCTTTTCAGCCATTGCTTTTACTTCTTAGAGCATGGCTTATTAAACTTTGATACGGAAATGGACCTAACAGCAGAGGAAAGTCAATAGTTATCTCAGGGGAATCTGTAGCTGTGGTAGCCTGTTGGTAGTTTCCAATATGACTCGGAAGTCTTGGATTTGACTTGAAAAATTAGTGCAAAATATATCCAAATGTTTTTATTGTGGCAAAATATACATAAAATATACCATTTTAACCATTTGTAGGTTTGCTGTTTGGTGGTATTAAGTACATTCACATTGTTGTACAACCACTTCCAGAGTATTGTCATCTCCCCCAGCTGAAACTCTCTACCTATTAAACAATAACTCCCCATTCCCTCCTCCTCCAACCCCTGGCAACCACCAGTCTACTTTCTTGATCTATACATTTGACTCCTCTAGGGACCTCATATAGGTAGAATCACACAATATTTAACTTTTTATGCCTGGCTTATTTCACTTACCGTATTGTTTTCAAGATTCATCCATAATTAATTAGTTCACATTGCATGCCTGTATCAAAATGTCTTATGTATCCCGGTATGATTTGGATCTTTTTCCCCACCCAAATCTCATGTTCAAATGTAATCCCCAGTATTGGAGGTAAAACCTGGTGGGAGGTGATTGGATCGTGGAATTGGAGTTTTCATGAATGGTTTAGCACCATTCGCCACCTGGTACTGTATAGTGAATGAATTCTCATAAGATCTAGTTATCTAAAAGTATGTAGTATCCCCCCCACCCACACACACCTTTCTCTTCCTCGTGCCCCAATGATCTGAAGTGCCAGTTCCCCCTTTGCCTTCTGCCATGATTGTAAGTTTCCTGAAGCTTCCCCAGAAGCTGAGCAGATGCCAGCATCATGCTTTCTATACAGCCTGTGGAACTGTGAGCCAGTTAAACCTCTTTTCTTTGTAAATTACCCAGTCTCAGGTATTTCTTTATAGCAATGCAAGAACAGACAAATACACACCCCATAAATATATATACCTACTATATACCCACAGAAATTAAAAATAAAAATAAAAATTTAAAAAAAGATTCATCCATGATTCAGTATTGGTAGGTTATGTGTTTCTATGGATTTGTTCATTTTGTCTAGGTTATCTAACTTGCTGGCATACAACTTTTTACACTACTCTCTCATACTGTTTTTTATTTAAATAAGTTTTTATATTTCTGGTTTCAATTGAGTCTTATCATTTTTTAACTTTCTTAGTAAATCTAGCTAAATGTATTTCAATTTTGTTGACCTTTTTTGAAGAACCAACTCATTGTTTCATTGTTGTTTGTTTCTACCTTTGTAAATATTTTCTATTTTATGTATCTCTTCTCTTGTCTTTATTATTTCCTTCCTTCTGTTAGATTTGGTTTGTTCTTTTTCTAGTTCCTTAGGATGTAAAGTTAGTTTGTTGATTTTACCATGTTTGTTTTAATATAAAATCTATATTGTCAGTTTCTTTCATTGACAATTTAGGAAAATGAATCATACTTATTCTTTGACTTTTTTCTGGCATAGCTCATAGTGTTAACTACTTCAGGGAAACAAACTTGAGAAGATCAATTTTAGGCCATTTGAAAATTGGAGTCAGTAAGCATATGAGTAGATCTTACATATATGAAGAGAAAAAGGAAAATTGGGTACTGTTTTTATATAGACCCACTCATTTATTTCTTCATTCATTCATTAATTCGTTCATTGAGCCTACAGCAGGCTGAACCCTATATTCACCATTAAAAATGAAAAGACAAATTGTCTTTGGTCTTTACCACAACATTAAATGGTAGAGATAGTCATGTAACCAAATAATTATTTCAATGCAATTAGTGCTTCAATTGAGGTAACACAAGTTAGCACAGAACTACAGAGAGAAAGTGTGTGGAAGATCAGGCCAGGGTGGTGGAGACGTTATAGATGAGTGCCTAAGGTTCAGTAGAAAGACTGCCCAAGACAGGAATATTTCAGGCAGCTTCTACAAAGTTCTGTATGATGTTTCAAGGTGGAAAGAAGGCCTGCACTAGGGGAGCAGCAGTTCATTGGCACAACCAGAGACTACAATGCATGGAGATGAGTGGTGGAAGATGAGGCTGAAAAGGTGGGTAGAAATCAGATCACTTTAAACACATACTAAGGAATTTGGATATATATATATATATATATATATATTTTTGAGACGGAGTCTCACTCTGTCACCCAGGCTGGAGTACAGTGGTGTGATCTCAACTCACTGCAACCTCCGCCTCCTGGGTTCAAGCGATTCTCCTGCCTCAGCCTCCTGAGTAGCTGGAATTACAGGCACCCATTACCATGACCAGCTAATTTTTGTATTTTTAGTAGAGACGAGGTTTCACCATGTTGGCCAGGCTGGTCTCTAACTCCTGACCTCAGGTGACATCTGCTTCAGCCTCCCAAATTGCTGGTATTACAGATACGAGCCACTGCACCCAGCCAGGAATTTGGATTTTATCAACGAGATCATGTATGGTCTTTGAAGTTTTGTGACAATTTATTCGTTTATTTCACCCACATAAATTGAATCCCAATGTGTTAGTCAATGTATTGAGTTTAGGATACAAATATGAATGAAGCATCGTTTCTATTCTCAACTCTCAGTTGAAACACAACAAATATCAGACACAACAAATGAAAAATGAAATGTTGAGTGTGATACGTGCTCCGACTACATTCTGTACCAGAGGCTAAGAGGCAGGGAGGAGGACATGGCACAGGATATACTGGATATAAGATAAGACACTGAGTAATTATTTGATATGTGAGAGAAAGAAAAACAGTCAGAAATGCAAACAAAATCATGAGGCCTGGAAGAACACTATGGTCTTAAAAAGCAAGTTTTTCTCCTCTGGCTAGAATTAGCGTAGGAACAGGAGAGGTGAGGCTGAAGATCTAAGTGTGGGGATACATTTCTGCCCGCACTTCTCATATTTCTGCCAATTCTGGGTTTTCTGAGCAAAGGCATTTACAGCCATTGTATGAGGTGAAATTCCAGGAAAATGAAGAATAGGGTCAGATATCTCTTTAGATATCTTAAGGTAAAATGACGAAGACTGTACTTCCTTTCTCTGAAAAAGAATGGCTTACATTACATGAGTGATCTCTCTGTGGAAAGCAGAATAGACAGGTCAGCAGTGGCTCTGCGTAAGATCAGAATTTCCTAATTTTGTGGTGTCTCCCTTAGAATGCACTCCATGCATGTGCAGGTGCTATTTGGCCCTCATGGAGTTGACCTGTAGGAATTGAGGACTGAGGCACCGGATGGGGCTCTGGCTACTGCTTTTGAAGAGTAGTGAGCCATCTTAGCTCCTGAGGCATGGGCCTTGTGTCTTCTGCCAGTGTCTGTCTATCTATTGTCAGCAAGTAGATATGACTGTCAGGAGCTGACTATTATATTTCTACTGGGGCAAAAGCCTCAGATCCTTTCCAGTTCCTGACTTTAACAGTTGGCAAGGCCTACCTTATCCCCCCATGTTCCAGGCCAGTGAATTTAAACTTTAACTGACAGGAAATCTTTACAGAGATAAGTCATGATATTGGATTTGTGTTTTTAAAACAATGAGTTAAAGGCTGGGGATAGAAGATGAGTCCACAGGGCACTAGGCACCTTTGAGGTCAAGAATATGTCTTCTGTCTTCACGGTGCCATTTTCAATCTTCCGACAAATAGCCCATCCAACTACTTCTTCATTTTTATAGACAGAAGCTGAATCTATGTGGCAAGAGCTGGTTTGGTATCTGTTGCGATGGACTCTTCATACTCTCTTTGAGGAACCTTTATGACCAAGGACAGCATTGTTGTCCTGTCTGATTCACACAAGGGTAACCACACAGTGGCTGCCAACTTTTTTGATTGCACCTCTATCAGTAAAGCTTTTTGAACTTGCATAGAAATATATCCATATTTATTGATGTATTACTATATGAATGTACTGCTTTACTAATATGATGTATACATTATAAAATACTCTTACAGCATCTGAAGATTAAATTTAAAAATTGAAAAAAAGAGCTTTATTAATAACCCAAACTCTGTGAGCTCTCTAATATATTATGATTAATACCAAATTCTTTTCAAAGCAATGGTATGAATATGCTTTATTGGCTTTTTGTGTTGGTCCTTCTTGATTTAATGCTTTTTGACCTAGAAATGTGAACTTTGGGATTCTACATTCAGTTTAATTTGAAATATGGTTTTCATGGCAGTCGGCTGCAGCTAAGGATGCCTCATAGAGATGCTTCAGTGCACATAGGGGAAGTCTGTCTTTTGAAGACAGACTTCATAAATCATGGTATGGTGCTCTTCATAAATCATGGTATGGTTTTCTCTGTCCCCTTTACCAATTGTATAATTTTTGAAATTTGACCAGTACATTATAATCTCCTCTGATATGCTCTTGATATGTAATTGTAATTAATCAGGCTCAAAACTTATAAAACATTTTATTTGGAAGATTTTTAAACGATTAAAACACTCTATCCAAAACTTTTAAAGTTCAGGAAATTTTTGTAGGTGCCACACTTCTATCATTTTAACAACAAAATCTCACAGTGACAGAAATATTTTTGGACATCTCTTTCAACCTTAAGAAAGAAGATTTAGTGTGTTATTTAATTAAAAATATCTAAAAACTAATCATCATCCCAGAGCACATTGGCAAATATAGAACATTTTTTGGGGAGGAGAATAAAAATGTGCAATATGTCTTCTTTGTCTTTTTTTCTTGAGATGGAGTCTTGCTCCGTCACCCAGGATGGAATGCAGTGGCACGATCTTGGCTCACTGCAACCTCTGCCTCCTGGGTTCAAGCGATTCTTGTGCCTCAACCTACCAAGCAGCTGGGATTACAGGTGCACCACCATACCCTGCTAATTTTTGTCTTTTTATTAGTGATGGGGTTTCACCGTGTTGGCCAGGCTGGTCTCAAACTCCTGACCTCAAGTGATCCTCTTGCCTCAGTCTCCCAAAGTGCTAAGATTACAGGCATGAGCCACCGTGCCTGGCCAATATGTCTTTATAGTCAAAAGTTATTTGAAATAATTTACCATAGAAAAGTGAACTTTTTGTGTGTGGCCTAAAAGATTTTCATAGTTACCCCTTGTCTCATTAAAAAGTAGCAAATATTCCACTATATTTTAATGATCTTGTTATAATAAAATTAACACACTCAAGACATTATCCATCCAGGATTAATGGAGTTTATGAGACATTTTTAGATATTCTTATAAAATATGAAAAATTAATGCTGTATTGTGTATTACTTTTTAATTAAATGCCTCTTTTAAAAATCTTTATAGACATGGGCAGAGGGAAGAGGGAAGAGAAAGGGAAGAGTGAAAAGGATGATGAAGTCTGTTCAATAAGTATAGCTTCCAAACTCTTCTAGAAGCTGTTCACTTTAAATAAAATAGACTTCAAATTGTAAATTAGATTCTTAAAGTAAGACATTACCAAGGGTAACCATGATATAAACTATATGGCTTATATGATTTCTGTAAAACAAGGATGTGAATGAAAGGATTATTAATAAGATCCCATTAACTAAAGTTGGGGAAAAAATAGGTGAATACTCTCAAATTAATTAAAGCTAGGTTAAGTAATTTAAAAAGTAAGACTTAAAATCCCTAATTGTTGGCACAGAAGTAGAACACTTATATCTGCAGAGAAAAAATATTAAAATCTTTGACATTCTACAAATGAGATTACAAAGAAAATTAAAAATTTGTGTGAATATATGGGCATTAACAATGTATTTATAAAGAAAACAAACTAAAAGAGGAAAAAGATAGCAAGTATTTAATAGCCATACTGCAAAAAAAAATTATATTTAAGTTTAAAGGAAAAACTTTAGGACCTCAATGGATAAATGAGAAAGTGATATAAATAACAATAATTGAAAATGAAATAGCTAATCAACAAATAATTGAAAAATATATGTGGTTACTACTAATCCAAGAATTAAAAATGAAAGCTATGGTGTAGGTATTTATAAAACTTACTTGTAGAAAAAAGTGGATAACATATTTTTTACTAACAATGGTGTGTCAAAAGAGGTGTGACCACAAACTGCTTGTTCTTTCCTGGAAAATATCCCAAAGAATTAAAAAGTAGAAAACTGAATTAAACCCCACAGCCCACTACTGGAGAATGAGTAAGTGAATTACAGTGTGTTCATGTTGGGGTCGCTTGTGTGTGCCAGTCTTCCAACAAGGCTGTCCTTCTTGTAATAACTTCCTTTCTTTTTGCAGAGATACAATAATAAGTTCATGAGTGAAAAATGAAATATTCCTACATATCTATGTACCAAAATCCCAATTTAAATAAAGAGTTACGTATGAGTAAAACCACAGAAGAATTAGAAAGGAATATGGATGAATATTTATTAGTTATTTGGCCTAAAAGTAAAGGAAGGAACCATAGGATGTAAAAAGGGTGAATGAAGTTACTCTCTAACAAATTAAAAATGGATATGTCCAAACTTTACATTAAACAAATTAAAAGTCTAATAACCATACTCCAAGAAAAACACATCTATCTTATTTAAAAGACAAAACAAAAAAATACATAAAACAGATTGTATAAATCATTAAGAAAATGAAAAGTTTAAAAAGATGGTATTGGAGTAATACTAGTAACTAACAATTATTGATTATAGTTAGTACCCTGTACTCTGTGTTTATTCCTCAAAATAATCCTTTGCACTGGGTACTGTCGATACCAATATGAAATTTTAGAAGCTGGGTAGAAGTCAAGTAATTTGTCAAAGATTACAATAGGTAGTAAACATTGAAGCTAGGATTTGAGCCTGGGCCGTAAAGTAAATGAACAGGTAATTTTCAGAAGAAGAAAATTCCAAAAGCCAGTAAGCAAATTAATGATAATAGAAATAAAAGTGAATCTGGCAATGAATTTCCCTTTTCCCCACTCAAGTTAGCAAAAGTAAAGCATTGACAAGTGAAGAAAAAGAAAATCCCTCAATACACTTGAAGTTTGTGGGAAAATAGCCCTTTCAGTAACTTTTGGTAGGACTATAAATTTATATAGGTCTCCTAGAGACAATCAGTATTAAGTTTCAAAATCTTTAAAAACGTGCATAATTATAAATTGGTAGAACTTGAGCCTTTAATCATTGAAACTTAACAAAAAGAGTCCACCTCACCCCAACCATCTCCACCGTATGCTCAAGTTAGAGAGTTATGTTGCTAAAGAAAAATTGTATTTATCATTATTCATTTGTAATTCTAGGGGAAAATTTAAATTTGATGTAGAAAACAATTTCTAGAAAGGATTGTTTTCCCCTAGGGTTCTTTTGGTCAATCTCCTTCTCTCTCAAACTCACAGAATTCTTACTGTTTTGTAAGTAGCAGTACCAAATCCCAGGACAGACATGAAGTTTCTGTCATTCAGTTTCACAGAACAGCATGTATATTGGGCCATTGTTTTTCACTGTCCAGGCTAAATAGGTGTGATTATATTTCAGCAAAGTGATCCTCTTTATCATTTCCACTTCCTCCTTCCTGTGCTCTGAGACAGATTTTGTGTTTGAATTACATAATAAAAGGTAGGAGGGGTTAAGGCTAGAGCCACATCCACATTCTTTTGACAGTGGACTAGAAAAGAATCCAAAGAGAGGACATGTAGCACTGGAACGGGTTTTCTGGTTTTCTTTTAAATTAAACTGCATTTTGAGATGATTATAGATGCACATGAAATTGCAAAAAAATAATTCAGAGTGTACCCTTTATTCAAATTCCCCCAATGTTACCATCTTGCAAACCTACATAGTACATTATCACAACTGTAGCTGCCCAAGGGGTTCACCTTGCCTGCTGCCTAGACAGAGCCAATTCATCAAGACAGGGAAATTGCAATCGAGAATGAGTTATTCATGCAGAGTCAGCTGTGTGGGAGACTGGTGTTTTATTATTACTCAAATCAGTCTCTCGGAGCATTCAGGGAGCAGAGTTTTTAAGGATAACTTGGCGGGTGGGGGGAAGCCAGTGAGCCAGGAGTACTGAGTAGTTAGAGATGAAATCATAGGGAGTCAGAGCTGCCTTCTTGTGCTCAGTCATTTCCTGGGTGAGGGCCACAATATCACATGAGTCAGTTTATTGATCTGAGTGGGGCCAGCTGATGCATCAAGTGCAGGGTCTGCAAAATATCCCAGGCACTGATCTTAGGAGCAGTTTATGAAGGGTCAGAATCTTGTAGCCTCCAGCTGCATGACTCCTCAACCATAATTCCTAATCTTGTGGCTAATGTTAATCCTACAAAGGCAATCTAGTCCCCAGGCAAGAAGGAGGTCTGCTGTGGGAAAGGGCTGTTACCATCTTTGTTTAAACTATAAACTAAGTTACTCCCAAAGTTAGTTCAACCTACGCTTAGGAATGAACAAGGACAGCTTGGAGGTTAGAAACGAGATGGAGTCAGTTAAGTTAGGTCTCTTTCACTGTCTCAGTCATAATTTTGCAAAGGTGGTTTCACAACCAGGATATTGATATTGATATAATCCACTGTCTTAGACTTCTCCAGTTTTGGTTGCATTCCTTGGTGTCTGTGTGTGTGTTCACTGTCAGACAATTTTTCACACATTCACGGTTTCATCTCCACAGTCAAGGTACAAAACATTTCCGTCACCATGAGGGCCCTCCCTGTCACCATTTTCTAATTGCACTCAGCTCTCTTCTACCTTTGCCGCCTCCTTAACCCCTAGCAACTAGTATGTTCTTCATTCCTATAATTTTGTTATTTTACAAGTTCAGTTTAAGTGGAATTACACACTATGTAACTTTTTGGGACTGGCATTCCTCTGTCACCAAAATTACCTTGTGATTCAGCCAAGGTGTTGGATGTGCCAATAGTCAGTTTATTTTCGTTGCTGAGTAGGATTGCATGGCAAAGATATGCCATTCATCTGTTGAGGAACTTGACTAGTTTCTTTTTAACCTACCATTCTAGCATTGCTTTCAGCACTGTGTAGCAGTGATAAGAACAGCGTTGGCCTTCCAGTGTTTTTCCTTCCTTTTCCAAGCCATGCGTTACTTGATGTGACTCATTGTCTGTGCTTTGTCAAATCAAGAGGCAGTGTCCTCAGGGTCCGTCTTTCTTTTCTTTGTAACGAAAACCTTTGAGTATTTCAAGTTTCCGACTTTCCTATTTTGGTGACTCTTGAAACCTCACTGTGATGTATATACTACCCCCAGCAGGCACATTCTAATAATGGCTCCAGTTTTAAGATGGTGCAGCTTAGTAGCAGACTGGATCGTTGGGGGTTTGGGAAATAATGTGGGCTCTTTCTATGGAGTAATGCAGCTGTATAAACCCTAGGCAGCTTCCTAAACCAGGTTCAGGCCTGTAAGTCCTGTAAGATTCTCCCCTATCAAAGACTACAGTGGTCTGTGGTGGCAATGGCAGCTTCTGGGTGCCTGTTGCTTGCTTTTTTCCGCAGAGGGAAGCTCCTCCTGGTTCTGAGCTGATCCTGACTGGGTGACAGAGTGGCAGTGGCAGCATTTTTTTTTTTTGGGACGGAGTCCCGCTCTGTCTCCCAGGCTGGAGTGCAGTGGCCGGATCTCAACTCACTGCAAGCACCGCCTCCCGGGTTTACGCCATTCTCCTGCCTCAGCCTCTTGAGTAGCTGGGACTACAGGCGCCGCCGCCGTGCCTGGCTAGTCTTTTTGTATTTTTTTTTTTTTTAGTAGAGACGGGGTTTCACCGTGTTAGCCAGGATGGTCTCCATCTCCTGACCTCGTGATCCGCCCGTCTCGGCCTCCCAAAGTGCTGGGATTACAGGCTTGAGCCACCGCGCCCGGCCAAGCATGTTTTATTCCTTTCTCTATATGGCCATCCCCAGTGTCTTTGCTCCACAGAGTTTCTTTCATCCATTATCTAAAGACTCTACAGCTCTCCTTTAGTTGCTCTGGTCAAAATGTAGTTGTTTGTTCATTGCTTTGGTCTGTTTTTGTGGGTGGGGATAAGTGTAGGAACCTGTAGTCAGCTATCTTGCTGACATAAGCCCTTGGAATTTTCTATATAGTCAGTCACATCACCTGCAAATGGAAACAGTTTTCTTTCTTATGTATGCCTTTTATCTATTTTTCTTGTCTTACTGTATTGGCTACAACTTTTAGCACTATGTTTAAAAAGAGTGCTGAGAGCGGATATCCTTGCTTTTTTCCCAATCTTAGGGAGAAATAATTCAGCTTAGCTGTGGGTTATTGGGGATGTTCTTTATCAAGTTTAGAAAGTTGTCCTGTAGTCCTATTTTCTGAAAGTTTTAATTATGGATAGATGTTAAATTTTGTCAAATGCTTTCACTGCACCAATTGATGTGATCATGTGATTTTCTTCTTTAGTTTGTTCATATGATGGATTATATTAATTGATTTTTGAACATTGAACCAGCCCTATATCCTTGATATAAGCTATACTTGGTTTTTGTGTATAATTCTTTTTATATTTTGTTAAATTCTATTTGCTAATATTTTGTTAAGGATGTTTACACCTATATTTTTGAGAGATATTGTTCTTAGTTTTATTTCTTTCTTCCTTTCTGTTTTTGTCTCATTTTCATATTAGGGTAATGCTAGCTCTATAAAATGAATTAGGAAGTGTTCCCTCGTCTTTTGTTTTCTGAAGCGGTTGTATAGAATTGGTGTTAATTTTTCTATATACTTTTGTTAGCAATCCCCAGTGAAATTGGACATGGAGACTTCTATTTGGGAGTTTTAATATTATAAATTCAATTTAGTAATAGGGCTATTCAAATGATCTGTTTTATATTGGGTGAGTTGTTGTAGGTTGGGTATTTTTCAGGGGAATTGGTCCATTATATAACTTGTGAAATATGTGTGTAGAGTTGTTTGTAGTACTCTATTACCATCCTGTTTATTTCTGCAGGATCTGTAGCATAATTCCATGTTGCATTCCTTATGTTGGTAGTTTATATTTTCTCTCTTTTTTATGTCAGTCTTGCTAGAAGCTTGCTTGAACTTTATCTTTTCAAACAAGCAATTGTTTGCTTCATTTTTTTCTCTATTTTTTTTCTTTTCAATTTAATTGATTTCAGCTCCTCTATTTATTATTTCCATAGTTCTGCTTGCTTTGGGTTATTTGCTCTACCTTTTCTAAGTTCTTGAGATAAGAGCTTAGATAGTTGATTTAAGACTTTTCCCCTTTTTTCTATAAAACCTCCTCTTGGCACTACTGTAGCTATGTTATATGCAATTTGGTATGTTGCATTTTTATTTTCATTCAGTTCAGTGTACTTCTTTATTTCCCTCAAGACTTCCTATTTTACCCATGGATTATTTAGGAGTGTGTTGTTTAATTTCCAAGAGTTTGGTGACTTTCATGTTACTATTCTGTTTTTGGTTTCTAATTTGATTCATTTATGGTTGGATAACATACTCTGTATAATTTCAATTAAGTTCTATTTGTTAGATTTTTATAATTTTGGTTGTTTTCTAGCTGTTGTGGTTTGTTTTATGGCCAGAATATGGTCTGCTTGATCATGCTCTTTGGGAATTTGAAAAGAATCTGTTTTGTGCTATTGTTAGGTAGAATGTTCTATATATCCCAGTTAGATCCTGTTGGATGTATTTGATTCATACACAGCATTTTTTGGTGTATCTCTTTGTGTAGCATTGGTTGCTGTTGGTATTACATTACATATACACAATTATCACAGTGTACTGGTGTCATTATCACTTTGAAAGAAGTACAAAATCCTTACCTCCCTTGATGTTTTTTACCCTCCCCCATTTATAATATAATTTCTTTACATATTTCTACCACATCCATTTAAAACCATATAAGAAATTTAGTTTTTATTTCAATTGCCAAACGTCATTTAGAAAACTCAAGAGGGCAAGAACAGTCTACTGTATTTACCCATATTTTTGCTTGCATATTTGTTCTTTTTTTCTTCCTGATGTCACAAGGTTCTATTTTTTTTTTCCATTTTCTTTCTGTTTAGATAACTTACTTTAGCCATTATTTTAGGTTAGGTCTTCTGGAAAAAATCTTTTATTTTACCTTCATCTGCAAATGCCTTGATATCTCTTTTATTTTGAAAGATATATTTGCCAGATACAAGATTCTGGATTGAAAATTATTTTCTTTCAGCATTTGAAAATTACTGTCACTTGCCTCCATGGTTGTTTGATGAGATATTCACAATTATTTGAATTATTTTTTTTCTATTGGTTAGGTAACATTTTTCTCTTGCTTTTTCACAAGCTTTTCTTTTAGTTTTCATACATTTAATTATGATATGTCTTGGTGTGTATTTCTTTTGGTTTATATTGTTTGAAGATCACTTATCTTCTTGACTCTGTAGGTTTATGTGTATTTCTAACTTTGAAAAGCTTTCAGCAATTAAAGTAGCCATTATTTCTCTAAGCACTTTTCCAGTCCACCCTTTGCTTCCTTTCCTTTCAGGATTTTGATGGCATGAACGTTAAGTCTTTTGTTAGAGTTCCACAGGTTCTTGAAGCTCTGTTCCTTTTCTTCTTCTGTCTGTTTTCTCCCTGTTGCTCCTATTGGATGATTTATATTGCTTTATCTTCCAGATCAATAATTATCTCCTCTATTTCTTATGTTATGCTATTGATTCCATTGATTAAAATTTTAATTTTGTGTATTGTATTTTTCAGTTCTAAAATTTCCAAATTTGGTTATTCATTTATCTTCTATTTCTTTTCTAAAACTTTCTAATTTTTTGTTTAAACTTTTTGTTTTTTCATTTGTTGCAAGTGTGTTTATAATTGTTTGTTGAAACATTTTTACAATGGTTGCTTTAAAATCTTGGTCAGATAATTGTAACATCTTGATCATCTGGGTGTACCATCTGTTGCTTATCCTTATTTATTCAATTTGAGACCATCCTTGTTCTTGGTATGATAAGTAACTTTTAAAATTAAAACCTGCACATTTTGGGTATTATATATTAAGTTTTACATTCATTTATAATATCTAATATAATTGTATAGTGTGGATAATTCACAGAAAAGAAAAAATACTCAAGAACCACAAACAAGTGAAAAAAGTAGATTTTGCAAATTTGAAGGTATACCAAATTATTAACATTTTTTGAGAGATTCACATCCCCTGTGATCACCCCTTCCAGGGATGTCAGCATTTTAGCCTTAGTGAGATGGGAAAGAAACAAAAAAGCAAATGCCAAAGCTGCAGCAAGTTAGGTTATTTCAGATATATCTTTATTTTGGCAGTTGTGGTGGTGGGGTGAGGTGGGGGTAGGAATCAAGAGAAAACTAGGTTTAGATACTTTTATTTTCTGATCCAGAGTCTTAGGCCAACTTGTAACTGGAGCAGGCTAATCAATCTGGAATAAACTAGAAAACTTCCCATCCGTGAGATATTCTCTATTCATCTCAACCCAAATCAATAAGCTCTGGAACAACCACAGACTCTTTTATTAATATTCATCAAGAAATGGATAATCTGGGTGATGAGAAAAGCTAAAAGGTAAAGGGAGAATCTTAGTCAATTCATTGTTTCTGGGCTGGTAAGACAAATTTCTGTTGAACTGTGTGAGCCTACAGTTAACACAGTTTTCTTTGTGAGTTAAGTACAAACCCAAGTAGTTTTATGATAATAACATACTATTACATGATACTATCATGAATACATTGTGGAAAATAAATATACCTCCACACATGGGTACACATTCACAAATATACCAATGCATTCCATTTTTGCAATATGTCATTCTACAGCTTGAGAAGATAAACTGTTTGCGTTTATATTTTGAACCTCCAGGAGGGCAGAAACAAATTCTGTCTTTTTTAAAACAATGCTTAGTCTGATTTAATATATAAAGTTAATAAATATTTTAAGGTGATAATGAGGAAGGTGATAAAATTATTACTGTTCAATGTATGTCAAACATTCAGAAACGATTTATCTATGACTTTTCTTGGGAGAAAATTTTATATTATACCTAGAGACAGATACAATGGTTAGAAGATGAAGTCACTTCAATGGGGTACTTCCATTTTAGCAAGGGGGATAAAAACTCTTTCTATGTATGAAGTAATAATTTTTGACACAGAAAATACCAAGTCATTGAATGTTATTGTTGATTAATATTACTGATATTTATTGTTAGGGGTACCTGCCTGCATCTCCACTCTCTGTTACCCTTACCCTCTTTATCATTTTATTATGTTATTTATTCAACCAATATGTATTGGGTACCCAGGGAGAGAGTAGTTTAAGAACAAAAACAAAACAGAAACCCTGTCCTTGGAATCTAACACTCTAATGTGGTAAAGATAAAATAAGCTAAATAAACTAGTAAAATACATGGTATGTAAGTTAGGGATATGTGTCAAGGACAAAGATAAAGTAGAGTACAGAGAAAGACTCTCCTAGGACGAGTTGCATTTTTAGATAAGTGACAGAGAAGGCATCATCGAGTGATATATGAGTGAAGACCTGAAGGACGTAAAGGAGTGAGCAATCTAGGCAGGGGGAATGGCCAGTGGAAAGGCCCTAAGACAGGCCTGATATATGTCAGTGATAGGTTTGGCTGTGTCCCCACCCAAATCTCATCTTGAATTGTAACTCCCACGATTCCCATGTGCCATGGGAGGAACCCAGTGGGAGGTGATTGAATTATGAAGGTGGGTTTTTCCTGTGCTGTTTTTGTGATAGTGAATGAGTCTCACAAGATCTAATGGTTTTAACAACAGGAATTTCTCTACACAGGCTCTCTTTTTACCTGCTGCCATCCATGTAAGACATGACTTGTTTCTCCTTGCCTTCTGCCATGATAGTGAGGCTTCCCCAGACACTTGGAACTGTAAGTCTGTTAAACCTCTCTTTCTTTTGTAAATTGCTCAGTCTTGAGTATGTCTTTATCAGCAGTGTGAAAGTGGAAAAATACAGTCAGGAATAGCATGGAGTCACTGGTACTCCATTGGAGTCAAGAGTGGGGAGAATAGCAGGACAGGGACACAGAGAGTTAAGGGAGGGAGTGCCTATTAGCCCTCGTAGGTCTGTGTAAGGAATTTGGTCTTAATTCTGAGTGAAATGGCAGGCTCCCAAATATTGAGGAGTTCCTGCATACACCCTTTTTAACGTGTTCACTGTGGCTACTATGCCTGGGGCTAAAATATAGAAGAGGGAGGACTACCAGGAGCCAGTTACTTTATCAGAAAGACATTGGTATGAGCGTGGGGTGTGTGTGTGTGTGTGTGTGTGTGTGTGTGTGTCTGTGTGTGTATTTGTGTGTGTCTGTGTGTATTGGGGAAGGGATTGCAGATACCATTATGAACCCAATTACAGACATGATAATTTGGAGATGCATAGTAGATATCCAAATAGAGGCGAGTAGACAGATATGCAAACCTTGGTCCAGAGCCGTTAACTGAGTTGGATATGATTTGAGGAGTCTATATTTAGGTGATATTTGAAGCATAAGACTAGATGAAATCAACAATGATGTTAAAGTAGATAGTGAAAGGAGAAGAGGTTTAGGTTGAGCTCTAAGTCACTCCAAAACTGAGAGGTCAAGCTAATGAGGAGAAACCAGCAAAGAACATTAGAAGAAATGGCAAGGGTTGAGGGTATTTTCAAGAATGTTAGTATATTCATTGACCCCCAGAATTTAAGCAGGCAAAGAAGCACAGAGGGCATATTAGAGGGTCAAGTAACAGTGAATTATAGGGCATGCGGTAATCAAAGGATTATTGAAGTCGGCCATGTAGAGAAGGAGCTGAACATGTAGGAGGTGATGACTATCCTATTTAATAGTGACTATTTAATAGTAATGACTATTAAAACTGACATCCAGGCATGGTTGTAGTAACTGGTAATGGCAAGGTCTAGAATAAGACCATTAGGTTGACAGGCTGAGTTAGACTGAAGGATAAACACATTGGAAGAGGAAAGTCACAAAACAGAAAGATGAGACTATTACAAGGATTATGTCTGTAGTGTTGAAATCAAAAGAAATTATGAGAGGTCTACTGTTGGAGGGAATGAAAACCAGGAACTAAAATCTTTGGTGGATGAGAGAAGACCTGGGAATGCAGCCCTGATGACTGCAAAGGACAGGGGTAGTGCTGGGTTCATCTGATGACACAAAGTCCAGAGCTGAATGCTTTTAGAAAGAGAATTCCTGCTCAATATTCAGGCTTAGCACTACTAAGGTCTTGGGATGGATAACAGTACCAACTGGAGAGGGCTGATGGGAATCAGTGCTACCAAGAGAAATAAGGTTTCAGCTATTGGGAAAAGGTGAAAAGAATATGTAGAAAAGACAACAAAGATAAAACGGTTTTGCCAATGGTTAAGGAGGAGTTTCAGAAAGCCAGTGAAAAAAATGTTGAGGTGATGTATACAGAGCTATTTAGGAACCAGGAATTTTAGGCTCCTGTAGTGACTGAACTAACAGTGACAAAGACCATGATAGCCTCAAGGGAGTTAAGGGGCTGGTGAGCAAAGGAGGATGGGAGTCTGTCCAGGAGCTACTGGATTCCTTGCTCTTCCCGTGTTTGGAGATGTTTACATACATAAATATACTAAATGTCACTGAACAGAAAAAAAAATAACTTACAGATTTTTCTCTACAACCTTCTGAGGATCATAGAATCTAAAAGTTTGAAGGGTCATTAAAAGTCTATCTTTGGAAAGAACTTTTTTCCTGCCATTGGATTTTCATTATCACCTCCATTTGCTTGATACTCAGCCTCTTTTTTTCTTCCTGACTTTTCGAACCAGCTTACTCTTTACCATTGAGAACCCCCCTCATACCTGAGCGAAGTTCTGAACATTGTTCAGAAACCACAGCTGAAGATCCACCCCTGTGGCCAGCCTTGCAAGAGAGTCGATTCGGGTTCAAAACCTGAATCAGAAGGGGTGGGCTTTGTTATGGAAATTAGGGAAACATGAGAAATGTTGAAATTTAGAATCAACATGAGAAATGTTGAAATATAGAATCAACAGGACTAGGTGGTTATTTAGATGTAGGGGGTGGTGTTTGTGCCATAATGGTGATATTTGTAGTATTACCATGAAGAGTACATATAGAGAAAACATCGAAGGCTTTAATTTTAAGTGTACTAAGTTTGAATTGTGGGAATAAATAGAACTATCTCTAGGGAATTTTAATTTAAAAGAAAATGTTAATTGTAGCATTACCATGAAGAGTATATATAGAGAAAACATTGAAGGCTTTAATTTTAAGTATATTAAGTCTGAACTGTGGGAATAAATAGAACTATCTCTAGAGAATTTTAATTTTAAAGAAAATCAGTGGGCTACAGGAGACCAGGAAAAATGTCTGGGTTAGAGATAGAAACCATGGAATTATTAGCATGCAGATTGGAGGGAAGCCTAGTGATGAGGGAGACACAGAGGCAGCCTGGAGCCAGGAGAGCCCAGTCTTAAACAGGGAGCTTCCGTCTGTATTGAATTCTGCTCACACTCTTGTCTGGGCAGAGCCCTAAGCCTTGGAGAAATAAAAATCTCTGATCTGAAGTCTGAAGAAAAAATGTTTTCCAACAACTTTCCTAAGCAACAGACCCTGCCTTCTGTGGACTGAAATCAATTGAATTCCCCCACTGTCCTCCTCCCTAGTGTCAACAATGAAACAAGCTACTTACATAGACATTTCCAAATAGCATATATTGTTGTTCAAGCCATCTATTGTTTTCATGTCCTCTGGTGTCAGCTGGAAGTCAAAAACCTGTCAGAAATGTGAGAAGATCAATTTTAATATCCTTGAGGCAATTGCAGTTCCTTTTCTCCCCTCTCCAAAACACACAAATCTTTGTAGGACTTTGTGTAGGTTTATGAGTGAGTTGTCATGGACCAAGGATTCATTCAGTGGCATGTCATGGGAATTTGTCCATTTATAAAGTTGAGATTGTCATCGCTAATCTTCCCTCAGAGACTTTTACTGGGGAGCCGTCATTATAGCAAAGAAATCCTAGAGAATTTTAAGCCCAAACCTCATATGATCTAATTCCTTTATTTTACAGCTACAGAAATCAAGGGGTGACTTACTCAGCACCATACTGTAGGGGAAAAACCAGGATTAGGACCCTCTCCTGACCTTCTCTTTAGTGTTCTTTCCAACCATCACACTCTCCCTTGCAGCACTGGGAGACAAAGCCATTAAACATGGTGCTTATATGCATAGAGTGTAAAAGGAGATAAACTGCCCAAATATACCTTAAGAGCTTTGCAAAAGATACAATGAGAAAACAATGTGCCTCTGTCAATCCCCTGCTGCCACCACCCTGCCCTGTACCTGGAAGTTTTCTTTGATTCTCTTCTCATTGAAGCTCTTCGCCAGGACCACCACCCCCCGCTGCAGCTGGTAGCGCAAGGCAACCTGGCCTGGAGTTCACCTGTGCTTTTCAGCAGTGGCATTGAGTATTGGATCCTCCAGTAGAACTGGGTTGCCTTTTTTCACTCTGAGAGGAGAGGCAGCGATGCTGCAAGTCTGAGGCTGAATATCCATTTACTTGGGGGCTGCTTATTCTGGTCAGGGATGCTAATCCTCTAGAACTTTCCTCATGACCTTCTGGCTGTCTCAATATCTGTTTTGCTTCTTTTGTTATATCCAAAGAAGAAGGAAAAGGAATGGAAGGTGGCAATTCTATTCAGCTCTTATAACATAGGTCTGGGTTAGGTAAAAGGTTTACAAGTTTATTCCTGCTGTCTAGTTTTAATTTCCCCAGATAATTGAGAGATTACTTCAGAAGGTATAGTATCTGTGATTAAAATAACTTTACAGTCCAGGCACGGTGGCTTACACCTCTAATCCCAGCACTTTGGAAGGCCAAGGTAGGAGGATCACTTGAGCCCAGGAATTCAAGACTAGCCTGGGTAACACAGGGAGACCCTGTCCCTACAAAAATAAAAATAAACAATTAGCCAGGCATGGTGGTGCACTCCTGTAGTCCCAGCTACTCAGGAGGTCTAGGAGGGAAGATCCTGACTTGAGCCTGGAAGGTCAAGCCTGCAACAAGCTGTGATTGTGCCCCTGCACTCCAGCCTGGATGACAGAGTGAGACCCCCATCTAAAAAAAATAAATAAAACAAAATGACTTTATGAAGATTATTACCATTCCTTGTCTGAGTCAGACCCCAAGGCAGAATGTGCAGTCATGACAATGTCCTTGGACTTACAGTAGTCCAGGAGTTTGCTGTGGTTGAGGTAAGGGTGATTTTCCACCTGCCGAATGCCAAGCAGGACCACCAACACCAACAGAACCACCAACATCAAGTTTACCAGGGACATGCAGCGCTGCATTGCATGGTATCAAACATCTTTTAAAATACCAGCAACACAGGCCAAGCCATGATTGTAATCCACTGTACCCATGAGGCTCCCACGGGCTTTACTTTGGGATGACAGCCCATGGAGGGCATAGCAGTATTGATTAATTAACTCAGTGCTCTTAGATGGCAGGTTGTATACAAGACCAAAAGAGAATTTCAGTCTCCCAGACTGAAAACCATGGTGACGTCTTTGGTTCTTGTTCATTTATTGTTTATGTGTAACAAGCAGCAATTTCTGCCTTTCTTGGTTCGTTAATCTTAGTATTCCTTATTTTTAAGAAATATTCCCATTTTCTTCATTGCTGCGACTCCTGATATCCAATAAATTGTCCCTCAACATTTTTTTGAGACTCTGTCTCAAAAAAAAAAAAAAATGTGAGTGAGTGGCCTGGACAGAGTTAAAGGAACCAGCATGGTCTTTAGTGAATACCTAGAAAAGTTTGATGGAGCAATGGCAAAACAAGTACCAACAAGTGCCAAGAGAACAGGAAGTGTAGCAGGTGTGGCCCGAGAGGCAGGCCTTCCACCTACAGGACCACCAGCTTCTGCTTTCTGACCTAATTCCCTGCACTGTCCACTCACTCACCATGTCCAGTCTCACATGTCCCCTTGCTGTTCTTGGACACGCTAGTGTCTCTCCCCTTTTAAAAACATTGCCGTGACCCGGCGCAGTAGTTTACTCCTGTAATCCTAGCACTTTGGGAGGCTGAGGCGGGTGGATCACCTGAGGTCAGAGGTTCTGGACCAGCCTGGCCAACATGGTGAAACCCCATCTCTACCAAAAATACAAAAATTAGCTGAGCATGGTAACACGTGCCTGTAACACCAGCTACTCAGGAGGCTGAGGGCAGGAGAATTGCGTGAACTCAGGAGGCAGACCTTGTGGTGAGCCAAGATCGCACTATTGCACTCTAGCCCGGGTGACAGAGCAAGACTCCGTCTAAAGAAACAAAAACAAAAGAAAAACTTTGCCTTGTCTTTCTTTCTGCCTGCATCACTCTTTCCCCAGACACCCACACAATCAATTCCTGCATCTACTGCAATTCTTTGCTCAAATGTCCACTTTTTTTTTTTTGGAGACAAAGTCTCACTCTGTCACCAGGCTGGAGTGCAGTGGAACCATCTCTGCTCACTGCACCCTCCACTCCTGGGTTCAAGCAGTTCTCGTGCCTCAGCATCCCGATTATAGGCATGTGCCACCACACCCAGCCAATTTTTGTGTTTTTAATACAGACAGAGTTTCACCATGTTGGCCAGGATGGTCTCGATCTCCTGACGTCATGATTCACCCACCTCTGCTTTCAAAGAGGCCTACCCTGCCACTCTGTTTTTCATTGATAGTCTGTGCCCCAAACCAACTCCAGTGCTGAGCTTTATTTCTCACCCCCACCTACCACACCACCTACCCATGCCTGGGCCAACACCCTGATTCTGTTCACTGATGTTGCCCGGGTAAGAAGAATAGAACTTGATACACCCTAGGCACTCAATACATACTCGCTGGATGGTTAAGTGGATGAAATGTGAAAACAGAGGCAGAGAGACATTCGGGGACGCTCCCCAGTCTGAACATTGGGCAGAATTAGACCAGGTCCAGTTTGCTGAATTCCTTGTCCATTTTTCCTCTCTCTCCCAAGGTGCAGAGATGTTGGGCTCACTGGAGCTGCACTCACCTCCCATGTGCTGCAGAGATCCACTGTGTCAAAAATGATCTTTCCCTGTGCATCCATCGGCAAAATCTCCTCCCTAGGCTGGAACACAAAAAGAAAGAGAGTTTGCACAAAGCTCTGTCTGGCCTCAGCCAAGCTTGGGGCCCATAAACCTTGAGACTGATAGAACCATCTGTCCTTATTCTTGAACAGATTCGTAAAATTAGGCTAATGGCTAGGGAAGTACATGCAGGAAATATGCGTCCTAGAAATGCTTTCGAACGTTACAGATTCAATAAATATCGACTGCGTCAAGGCTAAGCTGAGGCACCTAGATCCCCTCCCAGGCAGACTCTAGGGTGTTAGGGTGCCCAGCAGGCCCCCTGGTCCTGGACCCTTGCGAAGAGCTGTCTCCTTGCCAGTGACTTGTCAGCATTCAAAGCTGAGTCTTGTCCTCACCGAACTTCCTGTTCCTAAACTGAACTCCACTGTCGGCGACATGGGTTTGAGACTCCAGGGGATAAGAACTTGAAAATGTCGGCAGTACATCCACAACACTGAGGCAAAGCCGTGGATATCAGTGAACTCCTGTCACTCTAGGGCTAGACTTGTGAACTGACTTTGAAACAGTTTCAGAAAAATAAAAAGCACAAGAGAGAATCTTAAAGTATTATTTATCTTCTCATCCTCACAAACTGATTCCTCTCTTGCATTCAGTTACTAATATTTATGTTGATCACCAAATTAAAACAACTTGTGCTAACCTGCAAAGGTACTGGGAAATGAAGAAGGTAAAGATCCACGTAGCTCAGCTGAAGTTTCTTCAGTGACATTTCAAGGCCTCTTTGGACCAATTCTGGGCAGGAAAAGGTGCCCCACACCTGCAATGGTTGAAAGAGAAGTTGTGTGAGATTATTTTTTCAAAAGTCTTCGAGAGAGCTTATTGAAATGGCAAATAAACATCAGCAGCCAAACCATCTTAGAGAAGTGACAAGTTACTCCCAGTGAACGCGTAAGTTCTTAATTATCATGGCAGATTTTCGTATGGAGTAAAGACGATAAATGTAGGAAAAAAATACAGGTTTCAGCAGAGATTCTCAAACTTTAGAAGGTAAAAGAATAATCTGATTTGCTTGTACAAAACATATTCCTGGGTTCTACTCCAAATGTAATAAATCACAACGTCTAGAGAGTGGACTGGGAAAATGCCTGCCAGACAGTAGCCTGAACTGATGGTGATTCAGTAGGGCCTGGCTTGACTGTATTAAATGATTAGGTTTCCCAAAGAAAGTTAGGCCCATAGGAGAAATCTTTTTTGGGTGTTTCAGTTCCCTCGTTCTAAGAAGCAGTAATCTAGGGGAAGAAATCATCAAAATGACTAAAACTAAGGAAACCAGCATTTTGTACAATGTTTTGTATGAAGGGTCACACATTTAGTACGAAAGGAGAATTAAAAGACGGGACTGAGAAGGCTGGTGCCATAGCTACTGCACAGCTAAAGGCAGTCATATGTCACATGCTGGGCTGGAAGGAAGAAACTTTTTTTTTAAATCAACTTGCATGGGATTCACTTGCACGGGCCTAAGTGCTATCTCTGTGGACTACTTCCCCTCACGTTTAAATGGTTTTTGTTTTTTGTTTTTTCTAGCAGTAGTCAGGTCAGTGAATACTAGGGTAAAAATTGTTTTGGGGTTCCTTTCCCTATCTGACTTAAATACATAAGTTATTTTATTTGTTTTGGATATGATGCCAGTGAATATGAAGAATATTATTAATAGAAGAAAATGGCTCAAGGGTTTAAAAGGTACATAAGTACATTTACAAACATTAACCTAATCTTAGAGAAATAAACAGTAAACATTTATTGACCACAAAATGGGTGGAGATGTCAGGAGGAAGGCTCAGAGAGGTTAAAAAACTTTTTTGGTTAAGAAATTTCACCAAGTCAAATGGAATATTCAAAAACTAAAATTTGATCCTAGTTCATCTGTTTCCAAAGCCTATGCTTTCTGACTAAATCACATTACTTTGTACTTTAGCTAAGAAAGATTAAGTCACTTTGTCAAAACTTGACTATTGTAGAGTAGGAAAAGTCAAATCATTTCTGAGTTAAAACATATGATAATAATAACAGCATTTTTGAGCATCTGAAATGTTATCAAATACTTTTCAGCAAGATTTACATGTGTTTTTAAAAGTGTAACACTCATGAAAATCCTGTGACATAAATAATACTGTCTCTGTTTTACAACTTGGGAAACTGAAGGATAGTATTTTAGTAGTTTGTCGAAGGTCGCACATATTCATTTATTTTTACACTTGCTATAGACTAGGGAAGGTCATACATTTAATAAGTGGCAGAGCCTGGATTCAAATATAAAAGTCTTATTACAGAATTCACATTCCTAACCAGACTTCTCATGACGCAAGGTCTGAGTAGATGAAGATTAAACCAATGAAGAGAAATTTGCCAAGGAGCTCTACAGCTAAGAGTGAGCTCTCCGCAGAAACAGATGCATTGGTACACAGCACCTTTGTGGTATAGAATATATCTTTTCTCTTCACAGTGCTGTTGGCAGTCTTCTTTTGGATGGCCTGCCCGATGGCTTCTTCATTCAGGTACGAATAAGCTGAGTCAATATGGCGGTAGCCTACATCAATTGCTACCTGGACGGCTGCTTCTACATTACTCATAGCAACCTGGAAGAGCATAAAGAGATAAAGATTAGTTTGACTCAGGAACGGATGATCAATTCTCTTAGCAGAGATATTCAAAAGAACCTTTTTCCCCCCTACTAAGGGCTAAGAGCTAGAGGTGGCAAAGCTAAATGTTGAGTAAAAATCAATAGTAAGTGTTTAGCAACTAGCTCTGAGGAAGTCCTGGTTTGTAGTATTTGCCAATTTCTATAGTGTAAATACTCCCACTATGGATGAGTTCAAGCTTGCTAAATTGGGCAAAGATGCTCACAATACACTCTTTTGAGTCCTTATGAGCACATCACAGTCTTTAAACCTCTATGTATTTATAGTATGTTTATGATCTATAGATTTGCACAATCTATAGATTTACATTCCTAACTTAATTTGCCCTATAAGAGGTTATAAAATTGGTTTTGAGTCAATAATTTAGTTCTAATAGTTGTCTATCCACATAAAGATATAACTTTAGACACAATAAATTATTAATTTACCTATCTAAACTTGGAAAAACAAAGAACATTTGAGGAAGAATAAAAATAGGAATAGTTTTAAAACATTATTTTAAAAGAAAATAGCTTTTAAAAGAAAAAAAGCTATTTTCTTTTAAAATATTTTAAAATAAATTATTTTTAAAATAAAAAATTATTGTAAAAGAAAAACTGATTTTTCACTTAAAAAACCCTCGTAATTAATTCTTTTGGTTGCTTTGCTGGTTCCTTGGCAACACTTTCTCCTTCACATCTTTCTTATATTTTTTTAATCTCCTGGCCCACCAGCCTGGACTCTTGAAGTCATTCATAATTTTTCCATTTATATTAGCACCTTTACACTTCACTCAGTAATTATAATGCCTTTTGGGTATATTTGTTTCACTTCCAACTACGGTTGAGTCAACTGAGTCCGTGAAGATAAACTATCGCCAGGTTAAAGAGCCAAGGCATGGCAAAAGCAATACTGCATGAGAGTCTTCTTTGCAGTCCTCAGTGGTACACACCATGTTTCTCTCATGTTGGGAAACAATCCTACAACTTTTATAACATTCTTCACCAAGAACTACTGAGATGTGCCCTTGTAAGTTTGGAGTATTTGATCCAGAAACATGGCATGGAGCCAAAGACGAGAATTTTCCAAGTACCACGTAACTCTTTCATGGCACCATCTTACCAACCTGGTCTCTCAGAGACCATGGCCACCTCAGACCACACAGCTTGCTCTAAGCCTGTCTCTCTTTCCCCAAGTTCCTTTGCTACAGAACTTTCTCTAGATACTCTTATTAGTGGTGAACAGGGAGGACTTGGGTACTAAAAATTACAGCACAACTTTAAAATTTGCTGTGAAGTTTCTGGCACAGCATGGTAATCATGTCAATAGGGTTTTATTTCCTCTAATATACTGTGAAAATGGCTACAACTCTACAACAAGAGAGAGTAACAGCAACCAACTTACCCACCTCTGAATTCTGAGCAATCGCATGCACACTTCCATCTATCTTGATGGAGTGCCACTCCAAGCACGGTTTTGGACAAGCAGCATCAAAATCGTTTGGGAGCTTATTATAAATTATAAATGTGAATTTTAGAGCCTCATCCAAGATCTACTCAATCAGAACCTTCAGGGATAGGGCCTCCAAATGTGCTTTTTTAACAAGATCCTCAAATGTTTATATCTCTACTAAAACGTGAAAAGCCCTTACTTAATGCACAAAGTAACTTAACTTGGTGAGAAGTATCCTACAAATGAGAAAAGTGAGGCCCACCTGAATTTCCCAGACTCACATAGTGACTAATTCTGGTCAGGAACCACCTGCTACTCCTCCTTCCCCAATGCCATTATGGTTACCTTCCTAGCAGCAGAGGTGCCAAACCCCAGAACAGGCATGAGTTTCCATCATTCAGTTTTACAGAAAGGAGTCTGTTAAAACTCATCTTCTTTTACTTTTCCTGCAAAGCAGAGGTTTTTTTCCTTTATTAGGATAAATCTGTAGAGAAAAGAAAATACAATGACTATTTTTATAACAAAGTCAGAGTCTCACCCTGTCGCGTGACCTCTATATTGATCTTGTATCTTGTATCTATATTGATCTTGTATCCCACAACTTGACTGAACTTGTTTATCACCTCAAATAGTATTCTAGTAGATTCCTTAAGATTTTTTTTTTCTTTTTTATTAGAATAGAAATGGGGCCTCACTATGTTGACAAGGCTGGTCTCAAACACTTGGTTTCAAGCAGTCCTCCTACCTCAGCCTCCCAAAATGTTGAGATCACAGATGTGAGCCACTGCGCCTAGCCCGTAAGATTTTCTTCAAGCATGATGATGAAATCTGCAGGTAGAAATAGTTTTACTTCTTTTTATAATGGCTTGACTGATGTCCTTCTAAAATTCATGTTTACCCAGAACTTCAGAATATGACCTTTTATGGAAATTAAGTTTTTACAGATATAATTAGTTAATATGAGGTCACACTGGATTAAGGTGGGTTCTAAAGTCAATGACCAAAGTCTTTAGAATGAGAAGAGAGAATACAAATACACATAGAAAAGAAGGCCACATAACTATGAAGGCAGAGACTGAAGTGATTCAACTATAAGCCAAGGCATGCCAACTACTACTGGGAGCCACCAAAAGCTAGTCAAAGGCAAGGGAAGCGTCTTCCTGAGAGCCTTCAGGGGGAGTGTGGCCCTGTAAACAACTAGATGTTTGACTCAAGTCTCCAGAGCTGGAAGAGAATACAATCCTCTTTTATTGTTCTAAACCATCCAATTTGTGAATAATAGGTTATGGCAGCTCAACCTAAAACATTTTCCAATCTAGATGTTTTTCTTCCGTTGCCTAATTTTCCTAGCTAGAACCTCCAGTACAATGTTTAATAGCAGTGGCAAGAATAAATATTCTTATGTTGTTCCTGATCTTAGCAGGAAAGCATTCAGTCTTTTACCAATATGTATGAAGTTTGGGGTTTTTTTTGTTTTTTGGTTTTTTTTTAACAGTTGCTCTTAATAAAATAAAATCTCTTTTATTCCTAGTTTTTTGAGTTTTTTTTTTTTTTTTTTTGAATCATGAAAGGATGTTGGAGTTTTTAAAATGCTTTTTCTGAATTTGTTGAGATGATCATGTAGTTTTATTCTTCATTCTATTAATACAATGTATTATATTGATTGATTTTTGGGTGTTCAAACAATATTGCATTCATGGAATAAGCTTCACGTGGTCATGGTATATAATGCTTTTATATGCTATTGGGTTCAATTTGCTAGCATTTTATTTCTATTTTTATAGCTGTATTCATAAAGGATTTTGTTCTGTAATTTTTTTTTCTTGTGATGTCTGTCTGGCTTTGATATCTGGTAATACTGGTCTCTAAAAGTGAGTCCTTAAAGGTGTTCTTTCCTCCTCTGTTTTTGGAAGAGTTTGAGAAAGGTTAGTGTTAATTTTTAAATGTTTGGTAGAACTGTGTGATGCCAACTGCATCTGGGCTTTTCTTTGTGAATTTATAAAAATATATATTGGTACTTAAATTGCTTTACTTGTTATAGGACTACTTATATTATCAATTTTTTCAGTTTTAGTATTTTATATTTTTCCAAGAATTTGTCATTTCATCTGAGATATCTTTAAAAGGGATTGCAATGTCTCCTCTTTCATTTTTGATTTTAATAATTTGTATCTTTTCTATTTTTTGCTTGATCAGTCTAACTAAAGGCTTATTGTACCAGACAAATCTCTAAGTGACCTTGAATTGACAGTAATATAAATAGTAAGTTTTATCTCAACACCAGTAGCTTAACAACAGCAGATACAAAGCAGGCAGGAAAAGAAATAAGGGATAAATAGTTGTAGAAGACTCTCATTAACTCTGTAGTTGCAGGTTAGCCATTTAAGCTCTGAATTTTTATTTTCAATTTGCCCATCAGTCTTAAAATATGCACAGGAATAGGCCATAATATGTAATCAGCTGGATTCCTAGCAAACCAGGCATACCTCTGAACTTCTGCAGGTGTTCCTACCCTTTCTCCCTTTCCTGCTCTAACGATTCCTCAGTAGCCAGCCTTTTTACAGAAACAGCACATCTGCTCTCCTTATCATACTTTTAATATATTAGCTTCTGGCAATATGTGCTCAGGCCTTGTCTCTGTTTTCCGAGCATCCTGGTACTCACGCGATGGCCCACAAAGCTTGAGCAGTTGGGCAGCTCCACCCCACATACATGTTGCCGGCCACCCCAGTATTCCCCCTGCAGACGCCCCTCCCTCACGCATCATTTGGTATCTAGGATCCTGTTCATGACTCCAGTTGTGATGAGAAAAACTCAAAATTGTATAGAAAAACCTTCCCCCAAACTGGGAGGGAGCTGAGAGGCCAAAGAGTGACTGTAACAAGTTCAGCTTGGTGAGTAGATGAGTTTATTAAGACTTTACATGGGGCACTCCTGGACAGCGGCAGAACAGCTCCAGAGATCTGCACCTCCTCCTGTCTCTAAGCTGCTTTTAAGCTAATTTTCTGGCATTTTGCCTGCTGTGTGCCTATGATGGGGCTGTTTCTCTTGGTAGGTTCTCAGATCCTTTTGGGGATGTTTGATTTCTCAGCGACACCTGCTGCTCAGCTGGACACCATGGCCTTGGCTCACCACCTGGCCTTCAAGGTTTAAGCAGCAGACATTCACCCTTAAGTAACCGGTGGGAGACCCATCTCACATACACACACACACACACATACACACACACACACGCATATGCATGCATTTGGTTTGCTGGAAGAACTGGGCCAGCTGTCTTGGCTGTCTGGAGAGGATATTCTAATATTGTGCACTCTGGATTTGTCTGATCGGTTCTTTTGTGGTGTTAGTTGGTTTCTGTATCTCTTTCTGTAAATAGATACTGGACTTAAAGACTTGATTCGATTCCACTTTTTAATTTTTTTTAAATTTCTGTGGGTATATAGTAGATATATATATTTATGTTGTACATGAGATGTTTTGATACAGGCATGCAATGTGTAATAATCACATCATGGAGAATGAGGTATCCATTCCCTCAAGCATTTATCATTTGTGTTAAAAGCAATCCAATTATGCTCTTTTAATTATTTAAAAATGTACAATGAAGTTATTATTGACTATAGTCACCCTGTTGTGCTATCAAATATTTAGGTGTTATTTATTCTTTCTACTTTTTTGTACCTATTAACCATCCCCACTTCCCTACCCCCGCAACCCACCTCCCCAGCTACACTTCCCAGTCTCTGGTAACCATCCTTCTATTCTCTGTGTCCATGAGTTCAATTCTTTAGATTTTTAGATTCCAAAAATAAGTGAGAATATGTGATGTTTGTCTTTATGCCCCTGGCTTATTTCACTTAACATAATGATCTCCAGTTCCATCCATCTTCTTGCAAATGACAGGATCTCACTCTTTTTTATGGTTGAATAATACTCCATTGTGTATATGTACCATATTTTCTTTATCAGTTCATCTGTTAATGGACACTTAGGTTGCTTCCAAATCTTAGCTGTTCTCAACGGTGCTGCAACAAACATGGGAGTGCAGATATTTCTTCTATATACTGATTTCCTTTCTTTTGGGTACATACCCAGCAGTGGGATTGATGAAGCATATGATAGCTCTCTTTTCAGTTTTTTGATGAACCTCCAAACTGTTCTCCCTAATGGTTATACCAATTTACGTCTTCACCAACAGTGTATGAGGCTTCCCTTTTTCTCCACATCCTCTCCAGCATTTGCTATTTCTTGTCTTTTGGATATAAGCCATTTTAACTAGGTTGTGATAATATCTCACTGTAGTTTTGATTCACATTTCTCTGATGATCAGTGATGCTGAGCACCTTTTCATATATCTGTTTGGCATGGGTATGTCTTGTTTTAAGAAATATCTATTCAAACCTTTCGATCATTTTAAAATTTGATTATTACATTTTTTTCCTATAAAGTTGTTTGAGCTCCTGAAGTATCTTGGTTATTAATACTTTGTGAGATGGAGAGTTTGCAAATATTGTCTCCCATTCTGTGGGGGTTATCTCTTCACTTTGTTCATTGTTTCCTTTGCTGTGCAGAGCTTTGTAACTTATGATTCCATTTGCCCATTTTTGCTTTGGCTGCCTGGGCTTATAGGGTATCAGTCAAGAAATTTTTGCCCAGACCAATGTCCTGAAGATTTCTCCAATGTTTTCTTGTAGTAATTGTATAGTTTGAGATCTTAGATTTAAGCCTTTAACCCATTTTGATTTGATTTTTTTTTGCATATGGCAAGAGATAGGGGTAATAGTTTCATTCTTCTGCATATAGATATCCAGTTTTCCCAGCATCATTTATCGAAGGGATTGTCTTTTCCCCAGTGTATGTTCTTGGCACCTTGTTGAAAACGACTGCACTGTAGGTGTGTGGATTTGTTTCTGGGTTCTCTGTTCTGTTCCACTGATCTATGTGTCTGTTTTTATGAAAATACTCTGCTGTTTTGGTTACTATAGCTCTGTAGTAAAATTTGCTGTCAGGTTCAAGGCTACAGTAACCAAAACAGCGTGGTACTGGTACCAAAACAGAAATATAGACCAATGGAACAGAACAGAGCCCTCAGAAATAATAACACACATCTACAACCATCTGATCTTTGACAAACCTGACAAAAACAAGAAATGGGAAAAAGATTCTCTATTTAATAAATGGTGCTGGGAAAACTGGCTAGCCATATGTAGAAAGCTGAAACTGGATCCATTCCTTATACAAAAATTAATTCAAAATGGATTAAAGACTTAAATGTTAGACCTAAAACCATAAAAACTCTAGAAGAAAACCTAGGCAATACCATTCAGGACATAGGCATGGGCAAGGGCTTCATGATCAAAACACTACAAGCAATGGCAACAAAAGCCAAAATAGACAAATGGGATCTAATTAAACTAAAGAGCTTCTGCACAGCAAAAGAAACTACCATCAGAGTGAACAGGCAACCTACACAATGGGAGAAAATTTTTGCAATCTACCCATCTGACAAAGGGCTAATATCCAGAATCTACAAATAACTCAAACAAATTTACAAGAAAAAACAACCCCATCAAAAAGTGGACAAAGGATATAAACAGACACTTCTCAAAAGAAGGCATCTATGCAGCCAATAGACACAAGAAAATATGCTCATCATTACTGGTCATTAGAGAAATGCAAATCAAAACCACAGTGAAATACCATCTCATGCCACTTAGAATGGGCAATCATTAAAAAGTCAGGAAACAACAGATGCTGGAGAGGATGTGGAGAAATAGGAAGTTTTTTACACTGTTGGTGGGAGTGTAAATTACTTCAACCATTGTGGAAGACAGTGTGGCAATTCCTCAAGGATCTAGAACTAGAATTACCGTTTGACCCAGCAATCCCATTACTGGGTATATACTCAAAGGATTGTAAATCATGCTGCTATAAAGACACATGCACTCATGTGTTTATTGCGGCACTATTCACAATAGCAAAGACTTGGAACCAACTCAAACGTCCATCAGTGACAGACTGGATTAAGAAAATGTGGCACATATGCACCATGGAATACTATGCAGCCATGAAAAAGGATGAGTTCATGTCCTTTGCAGTGACATGGATGAAGCTGGAAACCATCATTCTCAGCAAACTATCACCAGGACAGAAAACCAAACACCGCATGTTCTCACTCATAGGTGGGAACTGAACAATGAGAACACTTGGACACAGGGTGAGGAACATCACACACGGGGGCCTGTCAGGGGGTGGGGGCTGGCGGAAGGATAGCATTAGGAGAAATACCTAATGTAAATGATGAGTTGATGGGTGCAGCAAACCAACTTGGCACATATATACCTATGTATAAAACCTGAAAGTGTAATTAAAAAAAAAAAATAGGTAAACTGATTCCTCCAGTTTTGTATTTTTTGCTTAGGATAGCTTGGGTTATTCTGGTTATTTTAAGCTGATAACATCAGTATTTGTATAAACAAATAAATGGCAAAAATAAAACTAATAAAAACTTTACACCTTCAGTTCAGTTTGTACTCATACTCCAGCTTTTTAACTTTTTTTTTTTAATTTTTAATTTTTTTATTATTATTATACTTTAAGTTCTAGGGTACATGTGCATAACGTGCAGGTTTGTTACATATGTATACTTGTGCCATCTTGCTGTGCTGCACCCATCAACTCGTCAGCACCCATCAACTCGTCATTTACATCAGGTATAACTCCCAATGCAATCCCTCCCCCCTCCCCCCTCCCCATGATAGGCCCCGGTGTGTGATGTTCCCCTTCCCGAGTCCAAGTGATCTCATTGTTCAGTTCCCACCTATGAGTGAGAACATGCGGTGTTTGGTTTTCTGTTCTTGTGATAGTTTGCTAAGAATGATGGTTTCCAGCTGCATCCATGTCCCTACAAAGGACACAAACTCATCCTTTTTTATGGCTGCATAGTATTCCATGGTGTATATGTGCCACATTTTCTTAATCCAGTCTGTCACTGATGGACATTTGGGTTGATTCCAAGTCTTTGCTATTGTGAATAGTGCCGCCATAAACATACGTGTGCATGTGTCTTTATAGCAGCATGATTTATAATCCTTTGAGTATATACCCAGTAATGGGATGGCTGGGTCATATGGTACATCTAGTTCTAGATCCTTGAGGAATCGCTATACTGTTTTCCATAATGGTTGAACTAGTTTACAATCCCACCAACAGTGTAAAAGTGTTCCGATTTCTCCACATCCTCTTCAGCACCTGTTGTTTCCTGACTTTTTAACGATTGCCATTCTAACTGGTGTGAGATGGTATCTCATTGTGGTTTTGATTTGCATTTCTCTGATGGCCAGTGATGATGAACATTTTTTCATGTGTCTGTTGGCTGTATGAATGTCTTCTTTTGAGAAATGTCTGTTCATATCCTTTGCCCACTTTTTGATGGGGTTGTTTGTTTTTTCCTTGTAAATTTGTTTGAGTTCTTTGTAGGTTCTGGATATTAGCCCTTTGTCAGATGAGTAGATTGCAAAAATTTTTTCCCATTCTGTAGGTTGCCTGTTCACTCTGATGGTAGTTTCTTTTGCTGTGCAGAAGCTCTTTAGTTTAATGAGATCCCATTTGTCAATTTTGGCTTTTGCTGCCGTTGCTTTTGGTGTTTTAGACATGAAGTCTTTGCCCATGCCTATGTCCTGAATGGTACTACCTAGGTTTTCCTCTAGGGTTTTTATGGTATTAGGTCTAACATTTAAGTCTCTAATCCATCTTGAATTAATTTTCGTATAAGGAGTAAGGAAAGGATCCAGTTTCAGCTTTCTACTTATGGCTAGCCAATTTTCCCAGCACCATTTATTAAATAGGGAATCCTTTCCCCATTTCTTGTTAACTTCTTGTTGTTTCTATTTATATCGTATTGTACTGTGTATGTCTTGAAAAGTTATTATTTTGATTGGTTCATCATTTAGTTTATCTACTTAGGATTAGAATAGTTTAGACACCACGGTTACAGTCTTATAATATTCTGTGTTTTCCTGTGTACTTACTGTTACCAGTGAGTTCTGTACGTTCAGATGATTTCTTATTTCTCATTAATGTCCTTTTCTTTCTGATTGAAGTGCTCCCTTTAGCATTTCTTATAGAACAGGCCTGGCATTGATGAAATCCCTCAGCTTTTGTTTATCTGGGAAAGTCTTTATTTCTCCTTCATGTTTGAAGGATATTTTTACTGGATATACTATTTCAGGGTAAAAGATATTTTTCTTCAGCACTTTAACTATGTCATGCCACTCTCTCCTGGCCTGTAAGGTTTCTATTGAAAAATCTGCTGCCAGATGTATTGGAGCTCCATTGTATGTGTTTTTTTTTTTTCCTCTTTCTCTCTTTTGCTGATTTTAGGATCCTTTCTTTATCTTTGATCTTTGAAAGTTTGATTATTAAATGGCCTGAAGTACTCTTATTTGGATTAAATCTCCTTGGTGTTCTATAACCTTCTTGTATTTGGATATTGATACCTTTCTCTGGGTTTGAGAAGTTCTCTGCCATCCCTTTGAATAAACTTTCTATCTCTCTTTCTTTACCTCATCTTTAAGCCCAGTAACTCTTAGATTTGCCCTTTTGAGGCTATCTTCTAGATCCTGTATTGTTTTTTATTTTTTCCTTTTGTCTCTTCTGACTGTGTATTTTCTAATTACTGTCTTCAAGCTCACTAATTCTTCTGCTTATTCAGCTCTATTATTAAAAGACTCTGATGCATTCTTCTATATGCCAATTTCATGGGTCAGCTCCAAAATTTCTGCTTCATTCTTTTTAATTGTTTCAATCTTTTCTGTTGTTGTTTTGTTTTGTCTTTGTTGTTGTTGTTGTTGTTTTGAGACTGAGTCTCATTCTGTCGCCCAGGCTAGAGTGCAGTGGTGTGATCTCGGCTGACTGCAACCTCTGCCTCCTGGGTTCAAGCATCAAGACCATCAAGACCTCCAGGGTTCAGCCTCTGGAGTAGCTGCGATTACAGGCACCTGCCACCACATCCGGCTAATATTTTGTATTTTCAGTAGAGACGGAGTTTCACTATCTTGGCCAGGCTGGTCTTGAACTCCTGACCTCGTGATCCACCCACCTCGGCCTCCCAAAGTGCTGGGATTACAGACCTGAGCCACCGCACCTGGCCTCAATCTCTTTGTTAACTTTATGGAATAGAATTCTAAATTCCTTCTCTGTGTTATCTTGATTTCTTTCAGTTTCCTCAACACAGCTATTTTGAGTTCTCTGTCTGAAAGGTCTCATATCTGGTTCTCCAGGATAGGTCCTTGCTGCCTTATTTAGTTCCTTTGGTGGGGTCACATTTTCCTGGATTCTCTTGATACTTGTAGATGTCCATCCACATCTGGACATTGAACAGTTATTTTAGTCTACACTGTCTGGGCTTGTTTGTCCTCATCCTTCTTGGGAAGGCTTTTCAGATATTCAAAAGGACTCAAGTGTTGTGATCTGTGCTGTATCGGTTTCAGGGAGCACCCCAAACCCGGTAGTGCTGTGGTTCTTGCAGACTCATGGAGGTACCACCTTGATGGTCTTTGACAAGATACAAAAGAATTCTCTGGATTACCAGGCAGAGACTGTTGTTCTCTTCCCTTACTTTCTCCCAAACAAATGGAGTCTCTCTCTGTTCTAAGTCACCTGAAGCTGGGGTGGATTCGCCCAAGCACCCCTGTGGCCACCAGCCCTTAGGACTGTGCTGGGTGAGACCTGAAGCCAGCCCAGCACTGGGTATCACCCAGCGCCCGCTGTAACCACGCTCTGACTTCTGCCGATGTTTGCTTAAGGGTCTGGGACTCTACAGTAAGAAGGTGGCAAAGCCAGCCAGGCCTAAGTCCTCCCTTCATGGCAGTAAGCTTCCCCAAGCCTCAGATGGGTCCGGTGGTGCCATCTGGAAGTCAGGGACTAGAATTAAAAACTTTAAAAGTCTACCTGGTGTTCTATTTTACTGCAGCTGAGCTGGCACTCAAACCACAAGACACAGTCCTTCCCACTTGTTTCTCCCCTTTCAAAAGGCAGAGGAGCCTCACACCACGGCCACTACCACCAGAGGCCCCACAGGGAGTACTACCAGACTACCACTGATGTTCTCTTAAGACCCCAGGGACCTTAAGTCATCTTGTGAATGCTTCCCGGCCTGGGACTCACCCTTCAGGCCAGTGGGCTTCCTCTGGCCCAGGGCATGTTGAGAAATGCCACTAAGAGTCGCGTCCTGGAATCAGGGACCCCAAGAGCTCACTTAGTACCCTAAGCCCCCATGGCCAAGCTGGTACCTAAGGTGTAAAACAAAGTCCCCTTTACTTTTCCCTCTGCTTTTCTCAAGCAGAAGGAGTCTCACCCCATAGCCACCACAGCTGAGAATGTGCTGGGTCTTACATGAAGCCAGCAAGTCTCAGTCTCACCCAAGGCCCTCGATGTAGTACCTGGGTATTGCTGCTGGCCTCAATCTCTTTGTTAACTTTATGGAATAGAATTCTAAATTCCTTCTCTGTGTTATCTTGATTTCTTTCAGTTTCCTCAGAGCAGCTTTTTTGAGTTCTCTGTCTGAAAGGTCACATATCTGTTTCTCCAGGATGGGTCCATGCTGCCTTATTTAGTTCCTTTGGTGAGGTCACGTTTTCAGGACCCAAGGGCTCTTCAGTGAGCAGGTGGTGAATCCTGTCAGGACTGAGTCTTTCACTTCAAGGAGGCAGGTTCCCTTCTGGTCCAGCAGGCATCTAGAAGCAACATTCAGGAGCTAGGTCCCAGAAAGAATGCCTTCCAGCTATGACTGGTGCCCTGTTCTGCTGTGGCTGAGCTGGTACCCAAGATGTAAGACAGAGTCCTCCTTGCTCTTCCCTCTTTTCTCTTCAAGAGGAAAGAGGTGGTCTTTTTTGGGGTCAGGGGAGGGGTGACGCTAGCACCCTTTTAGCCACTACGGCTGGTGTCTCAGTAGGTCACTTGCCTACCAGTCTGCTGGCTCTGAACCCAGTTCAGCCCTAGGACTCACCTAAGATTTGTAAGCCTTGTGACAGACTGCCTTTCAAGTTTACTTACAGCCTCAGGGTACTTTGATGGTGAGGTGGACAGGCGCGTTTTGTGGGGACTCAAGTTGCAACTACTGGGGTCAGTGATTTCCCTCTGGCTAGGGCAGGTTAAATCCTCCCCCTGCAGGTGAGCATCAGCTGAGGTTGGTCCGGGTTTTCCTTTTTTCTCTAACAGGACAGCACTGAGTTTCAGTGCCTCACCTTTGCTATAGTTTCCCTCCCCCAGTGACCAGAGAGGCTCTTAGCACTGGACTGCCACTGCTAGGGGTGAGGGAGGCATGGCATCAGCAATTCAAGACTGTTTATTCTGCCTCTTCAGTGCCTCTTTCAGTGATATGAAACTAGAACTAGGTATTACGAGCGCTCCTCTGAGTTTCGGTTGGTTTTTTTTTTTTTTTTTTTTTTTTTTTGAGACAGAGTTTCACTCTTGTTGCCCAGACTGGAGTGCAGTGGTGTGGATCCACTGCAACTTCAGCCTCTCAGCGATTCTCGTGCCTCAGCTTCCAGAGTAGCTGGAATTACAGGCACGTACCACAACACCTGGCTAATTTTTTGTGTTTTTAGTAGAGACGGGGTTTCGCCATGTTGGCCAGGCTGGTCTCGAACTCCTGACCTCAGGTGATCCGCCCACCTTGGCTTCCCAAAGTGCTGAGATTACAGGTGTGAGCCACCACACCCAGCCTGGGTTCTTATGAAGGTTGGCTTTTTGTTTTATGGTAGCTGCTAAATTAGTAACCTTTCGGGGGAATGATCAGTGGTACCTTCTATCCTGCCATCTTGCACCACTCGCTCCCTAGATTCCACTTTATTTATTCATTTTAATGGGGGATTGTTTACTTTGTACTGAATCACCTCCCTTGGCAAATAATGCTGGCTTTCTATTACTGCTTTAATATATTCAAATTTAGTAATGTCAGTGGGCCTAGACTTAGAGCTTTATTAAATAGTTTAAAGATAAAAATGAAAGTTTTATCTTTAAAAACCTGTCAATATCTGTTTTGACAAGAAAATATTAGCCATCATAGGATTATGTAAGGATGAAATAAATTTACTGGGATTGTCAGCTTTCTTTTCTATCATATATTAGGCGTAACAACTATAGCAGATTCAATTCAATAAAAAGACTGAATAATGTTAGGTTGTTAATTTCTGGATTGTAACTTTGTTTTAGTATTACAAGTGCCTTCTTCCTCATACCTAATTTGATGCTTTAAAACATCTCCCTGCCACACAAAAAGACACTACAAATTGCTAATAAGCATATTCAGCCTCACTTACACATATTAAATATACATTAGAAAATGAAATGCCATTTTCATCAGTCTGGTTAGAACTTTTTAAATGAGGCTATCCCAAAACTGTCACACAGGCAAGGAGACAGAAATTTGCATGTTCTACTGATTAGCACATAAATGCTGACAGGGCATAGGCTTTCAAGAAATTGATTTGGAAATATCAGTTAAGAGCTTCAAAATATGTCATATCTTTGATACAAAAATTCAATTTGTAGAATTCTTTTTCTAAATAAGTGATCTAACTTTTAAAAAGAGATGTAAGCAAAGATGTTATTGCAGCATTAATAATAATAGAAAAAAGCTGGAATGTACTTAAAAATGACCACTGACTTTAAAAATTTCTATTTATGTACATCAATTATAGTGCATTACTAACATGTTTAATATAAAACAAAGTAATATACAAGCAGTAAAAGTAATGAATACAAATGATGTTTATGCAGATTTTGCAATAATATGGGAAATGATTAAATTGTTATGTGAAGTGAAAACACTGAGATGGTATACAAGGTAGGATTTAACTGTGTAACCTGCGCATAAGTAGAATATGAACCTCCAAACTATTGACAATTGCTATAACTTTTCATTATTTTTGTATCTTATTACAAATATTATTTTGTTATCTATAATAGTCAGGTTTAAGCTTTCTAAATGAAAAACATTAAAATGTGTTTCAAAATGTTCTGCATTTGCAGATTCTGTTGCACAATTGGCTGAAAGAAACTTTTTAACTCGTGCTCAGCCTTGCTGTATTTAAGTTAATAAAATGCTTTTTTTTTTTTTTTTTTAACCTGCTTGCTCCTGACCTCCTCTGTTTATAGCTCTCATTATTTCACTTGGACGTCTGATCTTGGCACCGTCTCCTAGAGCTGCTTCCATCTCTGTCTCCGTGAGTTTAGAAATTTTTCTGCAAGCCGTTCAGTTTAAACAGAATGAGCTCAGTTGCCAGCACTTTCCCCTTGCTCCCCAGGTCAAACCAGGGGTTGTAGAATTGTGAAATTCGTATTAGAATGTTGTGGCCTTCTGTGCAGATTGCTCTGATTCATTCAGTCGTCTGCAATTCTCCACTCAGCACTTGTTCTCAGCACTTTTCAAACATGAGTATCTATTTGCCTGCTGATTCTTTCCATTGATTTTACTTTTCTTCAGACAACTGTCTTAATCAAGTAACTATCAACATAGTAGAAAGTATTAGTGGTTCATAACACCTCACACTCTAAAAAACAGCATATGTTAAATTCGAAAAATGATGTGAACTTATATCTTTAAAATAACGTCTTCCAGGCCGGGTGCGGTGGCTGAAGCCTGTAATCCCAGTGCTTTGGCAGGCCAAGACAGGTGGATCACTTGAGGTCAAGAGTTCAAGACCAGCCTGGCCAATAACGTGAAACCTCATCTCCACTAAAAATAGAAATTAGCCAACTGTGGTGGCATGTGCTTGTAACCCCAACTACTTGGGAGGCTGAGGCAGGGAGAATCGCTTGAACACAGGAGGCAGAGGTTGCACTGAGTCGAGATCTTGCCACTGCACTCCAGCCTGGGTGACAGAGGGAGACTCTGTCAAAGAAAAAAAAGAAAATAAAATCTTCCAGCCCAGTGGTACTTTTACCCCACCAGTTCTTTTCTTGTTTTGTTTTGTTTTTGAGATGGAGTCTTTCTCTGTTGCCCAGGCTAGAGTGCAGTGGCACGATCTTGGCTCACTGCAACCTCTGCCTCCCAGGCTCAAGCGATTCTCCGGCCTCAGCCTCCAGAGTAGCTGGGATTACAGGTGCATGCCACCAGGCCCAGCTAATTTTTGTATTTTTAGTAGGGACAGGGTTTCACTGTCTTGGCCAGGCTGGTCTCGAACTCCTGACCTCATGATCAACCTGCCTCAGCCTCCCAAATTGCTGGGATTACAGGCGTGAGCTGCCGCACCTGCCCCCCACCAGTTATTTTCATGTGCAACACTAATGACCAAAATTTATTTGATCTATTTCCCTCTAAAAGAATTCTGCCTACTTGTAGTATAACTGTTTTTTGTCTTACAACAGACAAAATAAGGACAAATCAGAATCTTGTGTTATTTCCAGAAAGCAAAGTTGGTTTTGAAGGCTGCTAGCAATGATTCTGAAAGGGCAAAGCTGCTCACTGAAGGAATCCTATTAGACTCACTGTGACCTTTAAAAATGAAAATAATGTTAACATTGTTATTTGGAAGAGTGGAGTCTATAAAAAGCCAGGAATTAATAATCATGCTGAAAAAGGGAAATTCATATAAAGTTTGGAGAAGGTAGCTGGAATATAAAAAAGGTGAACAGAATGTTTACTTTCTTACTGATTTTAATAAGTTAGGGAAGATTATATGCATGAGCACTTTTTTTTCTTTTGTGTAAGTTTCAGATTATAGAATGAACAACATGTACTTCTTTCTGTTTTGGGAAGCAGAAAATTGAGAGCAAGCCAAGCAGTTTTGAAAGTGTGACAAGTACAAGAATAATCAGTTCAGTCAGTCATCATACAAAATAAAGGTTAAGCACTCCAGTGGAAAGTATGGGTTTTCAAACACCAATAAATGGAAACTCTAAAATGCATATCAAATCAGGACACACAAAACTGGGAAACTACTAAAGCTTATGAGAAAGGCAAAAGGCACAGGCATTGTTTTAAGTGTGTAGAAAGAAGCACTTTTGTGTGAAAGCGAGCTCACTTGGCCTGAGGATTGTGACCTTGGGTTTGACTCATCCTGGGAGAGGGACTCATGCCTAGGACTGAAAGGGGCCAACCCCTCCACACCTGTGGGTATTTCTCGTCAGGTGGGACGAGAGACTGAGAAAAGAAGTAGGACACAGAGACAAAGTACAGAGAAAGAACAGTGGGCCCAGGGGACCGGTGCTCAGCATACGGAGGACCCGCACCGGCACCGGCCTCTGAGTTCCCTCAGTATTTATTAATCATTATTTTTACTGTGTAGCAGGGCAACAGGTGGGGAGAAGGTCAGCAGGGAAACCTGTGAGCAAAGGAATCTGTATCATGAATAAGTCCAAGGAAAGGTACTGTTTCCAGATGTGCACATAGACTAGATTTTTGTTTCTCTTTACCCAAACATCTCAGTGTAGCAAAGAGTAACAGAGCAGTATTGCTGCCAGCATTATCTTGCCTTCAGCCATAGGGCAGTTTTCTCCTATCTCAGAATAGAACAAATGGGAATGGTAGGCTTTACACTGAGATATTCCATTCCCAGGGACGAGTAGGAGACAGAAGTCTTCCTCTTATCTCAACTGCAAAGAGGCCTCCCTCTTTCACTCCTCCTCCTCAGCACAGACCCTTTACGGGTGGGTGTCGGGCTGGGGGATGGTAAGGTCTTTCCTTTCCCACGAGGCCATATCTCAGGCTGTCTCAGTGTGGGGATACCTTGGACAGTTCCCAGGCTTTCTTGGGCAGAGGTCCCTGTGGCTTTCCACAGCGCATTGTGTCCCTGGTTAATTGAGAATGGAGAATGGCGATGACTTTTACCAAGCATACTGCCTGCAAACATATTGTTAACAAGGCACATCCTGCACAACCCTAAACCCATTAAACTTTGATCCAGTACAGCACATGTTTCTGTGAGCACAGGACTGGGGCTAAAGTTACAGGTTAATGGCATCTCAAAGCAGAAATAATTTTTCTTAGTATAGATCAAAATGGAGTTTCTTATGTCTTCCTTTTCTACATAGACACAGTAACAATTTGATCTCTCTTTCTTTTCCCCACATAGGACCTGCTGAGAAAAAATATCAATCAATCAATTATCCAAGTTCAGCAATTTCAGCTGATCTTTTTGGGAATATTTCAATAAAGCTTTATTCATGAACACTGAAAGTTTTAATTCATATAATTTTACATGGTCTGAAATAATATTAATCATTTTACATTTTCAATCACTATAAAATGTACAAACCATTTTTGGCTCATGGACTATACAAAACTGGGCAGCACGTTAGGCTTGTGGACTATAGTTCTGAATAGTTAATGGGTATTATTATATCTGTAGTTATTTTTCTATAAATTACTATTTTTAAAATTGTGATCACATACATACAATGTAATAGTTATCATTGTAATTATTCATAAACATATAATCCAGTGGCATTACATGCACTCACAATGTTGTGTAACCATCACCATTTCTATTCCCAAAACATTTTTGTCATTCTTAGCAAAAACTCTGTACCTATTAAAAAATTTCCTTTTGCGTTGTTCATTGTTGATGTATGGAAACACAACTGATTTTGTGTGTGTGTGATTGATCTTATACTCTGCAACTCTGCAGAGTTTATGTATTAACTCTAGAAGATTTCTTGTGAATTATTTGAGTTTTTCTATATGTAGGGTCATATCATCTGTGAATAGAGAATTCCTTTTACTTCTCTTTCTTGTCTGACAGCTCCAGCCAGAATACCCATTACAATGTTAAATAGTAGTGGTGAAGGCGGGCATCCTTGTCTTGTTCCTCACCTTAAGGGGAAAACTTCCAGTCTTTCACCTTTGAATTTTTGATATGTGGCTTTTATGTGTGTTTTTTCCTTTATTATATTAATTGGTTTATTACATTAATTGATTTTCTTCTTTGAACCATTCTTGTGTTCCGAGAATAAGTCCCATTGGATCATGATGTATAATCCTTTTAATATGCTATGGAATTGGATTGTCTAAAATTTTGCTGCAGATTTTTGAATAAATATTCACAGGGAATAATGGTCTACAGTTCTCTTGCAATAACTTTATCTGATTTTTGTATCAGAGTAACGCTAGCCTCATAGAATAAGTTTGGAAGTGTTCCTTTCTCTTCAAGTTTTTGGAAGTGTTTCAGCATTGGTGTTATTTCTCTTTAAATGTATGGTAGAATTCAGCAGTGAAGCCATCTGGTCCAGAACTCTTCCCCATTGGGAGGTTCTGATTACTGCTTAAATCTCTTTACTTGTTACAGTTCTGTTGAGATTTTCTATTTATTCTTCAGTTAGTTTAAATAATTTGTGTGTTTCAGGGAATTTGTCCATTTCTTCTAGGTTACCTTATTAATTGACATGCAGTTGTGATAGCATTTTCCTATAATTCTTTTTATTTTATAAGGTAACATTCTCACTTTCATTTATGATTTTCATTATTTGCACTCACTCTCTTTATATTTTTGTCAGTCTAGCTAAAGCTTTGTCAATTTGCTAGTTTTTTCAAGGATGAACTTTTCATGAATTTTCTGTATTGTTTCTCAAGTATCTATCTTATTGTTTTCACTCTAATCTTTATTATTTCTTTCCATCTCCTAGCTTTGAATTTAGTTTGTTTTTCTAGCTTTTTATGATGTAAAATTAAGTTATTGATATGAGATCTTTCTTCTTTTGAATGTACGTTATTTACAACTATAAGTTTCCCTCTGAGCATTACTTTTACTACATCTAATAAGTTTTGGAATGTTGAGATTTCATTTGTATTCCAAGTACTTGGTAATTTCCCTTGTGATTTCTTCTTTGACCTATTGATTGTTCAATACTATTTTATCCAATTTCCATTTAATAGTGAATTTTCCAGTTTTTCTTCTGTTATTGACATCTACCTTATCTCATTGTGGTCAGAGAAGGTATTTAATATAACAGCTATCTTTTAAAACCTATTGAGATGTGTTTTGTAACTCAGTATAGGGTTTATCCTAGAGAATGTTCCATGCACAGAGAAGAATGTGTATTCTGTGATTGTTGGGTGGAGTGTTCTTTATATATTAATTAGGTGTAGTTGGTTGGTTTATTGTATTGTTCAAGTTGTCTGTTTCTTCATTTCTGTCTGGTTGCTCGATCATCTATTGATGGTGGGGTATTGAAGTCTCCAGTTATTATTGTAGAACTGTATATTTTTCCTTTCTATTTTGTCACTTGCTTGCTATATATATTTTGAGGGTTTATTATTAGATCTATAAATGTTTAGAATTATATATTCTTGCTGTAGTCTTTTATCAAAATATAACTTATTCTTTGTCTCGTATATATAAAATATATAAATATATAACATAAATATGTATAATATAATATATATATATTATAAATTAACACAGGGACAGAAAACCAAATACCACATGTCTGCACTTATAAGTGGGAGTCATTCATACATATGTATGAAATATAAAATATTTTATATATAAACATGTTATATTTCATGTATAGTTCATATATAGTATATAAATATATATTATACATATAAATGTATATATAGTTATATTTAATAATATTACATAAATATGTATAATTATGTATTATTTATATTTATACATATAATTATATATAATAAAATATATAAATATATAAATTTTATATATAATTATATATAATATATAATTTTTATATATTATATAATATATTATATATTTTATATAATAATATGTTATATAAAATATATATTTTATATTATGTATTTTATATAATAATATGTTATATAAATATATATCATATATAATAAATATGTATTTTATATTTTATATTATATAATTTATATTTTATATAAATATAATATAATATATAATATATAACATATATTACATATTTTATAATATATTATATATTATGTAATATATATTTTATATATTATCTATAATTATTTATATATTACGTATTATATAGTTTTATATAATTATATATTTATGTTATATATGCAATGGCGTGATCTTGGCTCACTGCAACCTTCACCTCTCAGACTCAAGCAATTCTCCTGCCTCAGCCTCCTGAGTAGCTGGGATTACAGGCATGCGCCACCATGCCTGGCTAATTTTTTGTATTTTTAGTAGAGACGAAGTTTCTCCATGTTGGTCAGGCTGGTCTCGAACTCGTGGCCTCAGATGATGGGCCTGCCTCAGCCTCCCAAAGTGCTGGGATTACAGGCATGAACCACTGCACCCAACCTACACACACACACACACACACACACACACACACACATATATATACCTTTTTTTTTTAAGAAATAGTTATATATTATATAAGCATGGAGAAAATATGGAAGTATATATTAATATGGTTAATAAATTATTGTGAGGAACTGCTGAAAAGAGTGACATGGAAAGGAAAGGGCATAAGGAGATCTGAACAAAAAGAAAAAAATTCAGCTACACAGCATGTATATATCCATGTGACTGAGGACGAATAATTGAAGAAAAAGTAAAAAGCAGAATATGGTTGTATTTATGCATTTAAAATTACATAATTATAATTTATATCCTTTATATACAAATAATTAAACAAGTTTAGAAAGTAATTTCAAATTACAAAGAAAGCCCTAAGAAATCACTCAGTATAATCACTTAAAAGACCAAAAAGTATGCATTATAATTTACAGCTTAGTAACTGGGAACGGTCCCATATTGAGGCAGGAATATTTCCTGACATCCAGATAATTGCTTTCTATAAATAAAGATTTTGGTGCTTACCTCTAAATGATATCAAGGGCATGTCCAATCATGAATAGAAAAACACTGAACGTCACAGTGGGTATAAAAGGAGAAACCATTGCCCTTTATACATTGGAAAAGTTCTTATGTTCTTGCTTGCCTTGTGATCTTTTATTGCAAAACTTGCAAAATAAATTTATCTTGGCTGTTACGTGCACTTTTATATTTAACCCTCCCTCCTATGCTACAGTTAAAGTCACAGACCAAATTATTTATCATAATCAAAGGAGAAGTGGGTCAAGCACAGATTTAATATCTATTTAATAGAATGTAATCTCTATTTAATAGAACATTTAATAGAAAAATAATAACAATAACATATCCCTAAGGACCCTCACGGCAAACAGTAGCCCTTCCTGAAATGTGAGAACCTGGCCACGTGCCTGTCTTCCAGAAAAAGGTCTGAATCTGATATGAAAATTCAGAAGTTATTCATACGATATATTCACACTGGAAAACTTGAACCTTTGGCCCAACAATCCCATTACTGACTATACACCCAAAATGATATAAATCATTCTGTTATAAAGACGTATGCATGTGTATGTTGATTTCAGCGCATTCACAATAGCAAAGCCATGGAATCCACCTAAATGCCCGTGCGTGACAGACTGGATAAAGAAAATCTGGTCCATATATACCATGAAATGCTGTACAGCCATAAAAAAGAACAAGATCATGTCCTCTGCAGGGGCATGGATGGAACTGGAGGCCGTTATCTTTAGAAAATTAACACAGGGACAGAAAACCAAGTACCGCATGTCCGCACTTACAAGTGGGAGCGAAATGATGAGAACACATGGACCCACAAAGGGGAACAACACACACTGGGGCCTTTCGGAGGGTGGAGGGTGGGAGAAGGGAGAGAATCCGGAAAAATAACTAATGGATACTAGGCTTAATACCTGGGGGATGAAATAATCTGTACAACAAATCTCCATGACACAAGTTTACCTATGTAGCAAACCTGCACTTGTACCCCTGCACTTAAAATATAAGTTAAAAAAAGAATTATCTTAATATAGACACAATAAGTCATCATTTCTAGAATTAAAAACACATATCTTAATATGAATCAAGTGCATAAATGGTGGGAAAATGTTATTTTATTGGTTAATTTTTCATCCCTGACCTCTAAGAGGAATGAGTCCTCTGAAGAGTGTTGACTCTCTTTTTCTCTTTCTTCCCTCCCTCCATAAAAGTGGCAATGGGTGTGGAAGGCTGGGATGAAGCATTGTCGGGATTCTCAGACCTCGCAAGGCTCTCTTTAGAAAAATAGGTAGAGGAATTAGACTGTTTTAGACTCCAGTGTTACTGGAGTCGGTGCACCACAGTTACTCAGTGATTGCCCTTCAAAATTGTTCCATCAGTCTTGGACTCTATTAGGTAATATTTTTATTCAGAATTATGCATTTAGATTCATCAGTGTAATTGAGTTATAGTCATAGTTCCCCTTTTTTATTTTTTAGGTTTATTATCAGTTATGCTAGCCTCATAAAATAAATGGAGAGTTTTCTGTATTTTTCCCATAGCCTGAAGTACCTTACATAAATTAGAAACTCTATTTTCTCAAAATTTTTAGTCTTAAGAACACTTTACACTCTTAAAATAGAGGACCTCCAAAGCTTGAGTTTATATGTGCTACATCCATTGATGTGCACCAAATTAGAAATTTAAACTAAAAAATTTTAAAATATTTATGCATCAATTTATTTTAGAATAAACCTATCACATATTAGCATAAATAATATATTTTATAACAAAATACAATATTTCACCAAACAAAAATCATTCAGAGAGAAAAATGATGTGGTTTAATATTTTTGAAAATCGAATGAGTAGCATCATAGAGGACAGCCAGAATTTCATGTCTGCTTCTGCATTCATCTGTTGCAATGTCATACACTGATGCAGAATGTTTGCCCCTTAGTTCAGCTAAATCCAGGTCGTTGTGTTGCAACCAGGAAAAATTAGGCATGTGGACACATTGGAGGGTGAACAGAGCAAAACTTTTTGGACAAAAAGGAAAAAAGAGAAAAATAGTGAAAGAGGGTCCTGCTAACAGGCACCATCTCACAGATTGGGTACCAGGCCACCACACAGGAGCTGAAGAGGCCAGGCCCCTCCCCCTTGCACATGGCATGAACTTCCCAAGGCTCCACTCCACTCTCCCAGCAGGCAGGCAGGTCCCCAGTCCGTTGTGGGCATGTGCAGACAAGACCCTGGGCAAGTTCCCTTATCTACACAAAAGCATCTGATGTAAACACTTGTGGGATGGGTTGGAGATTCTCTGGGGCCCTCCCTCATCTGTCTCCTGCATCTATCATTCCCCTTCTAAAGAAGTACTTCTAACTGCCATTAAGAGAAAGGATAAGGATAAGGATGACCACAACTTAAACAGTTTCTTGTTGATTCTGGATATTAGACCTTCATCAGATGCATAGTGAGTAGGCATTTTCTTCCATTCTTGAGGTTGTCTGTTTATTCTGTTGATAGTGTCTTTTGCTGTGTAGAAGCTGTTCAGTTTATTAGGTCCTGCTTGTCTTTTCTGTTTTTGTTGCAATTGCTTTGGGTGCCTTCATCATGAAATGTTTGGGTCTATTTCAGGATGGTATTTCCTGGGTTGTCTTCAAGGATTTTTCATAGTTTTAGGTTTAAAACTCAAGGTTTTAATATATTTTGAGTTGATTTTTTAATATGGTGTAAGGAAGGCTTTCCAGTTTCAGTCTTCTGCACATGGCTAGCTAGTTATCACAGCATCACTCATTGAATGACTACAGGTGTGCAGCATTATTTCTAGGATTTCTCTTCTGTTCCCTTGGTCCATGGGCCTGCTTTTGTACTAGGACCCTCATGGATGACTTTGAGGAATTCAAGACTTCAGTGGAGAAAATAATTACAGATGTAGTGGAAATAGTAAGAGAACTATAGTTAAAATTGGAGTTTGAATATTACTGAATAGTTGCAATCTCATGATATAATTTTATCAAATGAGAAGCTACTTTTATGGATGAGCAAAGAATGTGGTTTGGTGAAATGGATTCCACTTCTGCTGAAGATGCTGTAAACATTCCTGAAATGACAGCAAAGGATTTAGAATATGACAGAAACATAGTTGATGAGGCAATGACATTGAGAGAATATTCTTTTCCTGCTTTCATGTCCCCACAGTGATGGAGCTGTCTAACAGAGCCTTTCTCAGAAGATAGCCCAGGCATTACACAACACATGACTGTCATTAATGACAGGGAAAGAGTTACTTGTGCCATTTTCTTTTTCTTTATTATTATTTTTTCCTGAGACAGAGACTACCTCTGTTTTCCAGGCTGGATTGCAGTGGCACAATCTTGGCTCACTGCAACCTCTGCCTCCAGGGCGTCTGCATAGCTGGGGTTACAGGCTTGCACCACCACACATTGCTTAATTTTGTGTTTTTAGTAGAGATGAGGTTTCACCATTTTGGCCTGAAACTCCTGGCCTCAAGTGATCTGCCTGCTTCAGCCTCCCAAAGTGCTGGGATAACAGGTGTGAGCCACTGCTCCCGGCTACTTGTGCCATTTTCAGTGTTACTACTGTCTATAGCTTTTTGTCCTTCATATTCATTGTTACTATCATTTTGTAAGGTTGTGAGATTTTTTCAAATGACCTTTGGAATCCCTTCTCATTTCCTGTTGAGTATATTCTACAGTTATCCTCTGTGATTACTGTGGGGATGACATACGATTTTATAATATTATAACAATTTATTTTGAATCAATACCAATGTACTTTAAATTTTATATAAAAACTCTTCCTTTCCCCAGGTTTTTACTCCACTTCACATTGTTTTGTCACTAATTAAAGCTTTCTACATTGTGTACATATTAACTTAGAATTATACCTATTTCTATACATTTATATTTTAAATCTTTAAGAAAAATAGAATACAATTCCAAAATTTCAAAAATACATGTTTTCATATTTTGCCACCTATTCACATTGACTAGATGTCTTCAAGGTCTAAATGGCTGAAAGTTACTATCTATTTCCTTTTATTCAACCTGAATCATTCCCTTCAGCATTTCTTATAGAGAAAAAATAATGAAATCAGGGATTGGAGGCCCCTATACAATTTTGTTACATCCCAAATGTTCCTGAAACCAATTATTGAGCTTTAAGAAATTCTGAGTAAGTGTTTGTTTGTTTGTTTGTTTGTTTTTAACTAAGAATTTTGTTGAAATAGAGGGTGAAGAACTGGAATAATCCTGTAGCAGATTTAGTATTTACAAATGACTGCCCTAATGATTATTTCACATCTGGAAAAACATGTTATGCATGCTAAAGAAATTGGACATTTAAAATATTTCTTAGGAACTATACACTTGACTAGTAAGTTTTAGGAAAATGTCACTCTTTTCTTGGTAATTACATTAATCAACCTTATTAGATGTGAAATAATTATTACTTAAAATAAGACAGTTGAGGTGGAACAGAAGGAAGTGGTTTACATGGTTTGTTTGAGGCATGCTAAGGGTGAACGTCCATTAGACACTAACACGGAGATGTAGAGTACACATCTGTTCTGTCCTGGAGTTTGGAGGGAAAAGCTCAGCTAGAAGTATTTTTGGAGTGTTTCTCAACCTAGAGGTGGTATTTAAAGCCAGATATCATTAAAGGAATGAAAATAGACAGAAAACAGTCCAAGAAATTGGCCTAGGGCACTCCAAAGTTTAGAGCCTCCCTCAATTTTAAGGAGCAAATACTTTAAGGAAAGACTGTGGGCTGCAGGGCGTGCTGGGAGACCTGGCTTGAGAAAGCCTCTTTGATGGGGTTAATGTGGCTGCCAGAGTAAGAACAGTTGAGAGTGAAAGTGTTAGTGTGCCCAGGTCAAGAACCACTGTCCTCAAAATGCTTTCACCAGGGTACCCCAAGTTTTCAAAAGAGTTGTCTGAAATGAAAATGTATGTCATGATTAGCTGATTTACTTCGTACCCCTAAAAGCTATGTAAAAGAATTACATGTCTTTGTAAGGGTTGTTCCTAACATTTATCAAAGTTTGAAGACATTGTGCAATTTTGCAGACACAGTTTCCAAAAGATTTTTGGGATTTTGGAGAATTTGCTTTATTAGCTGTATTATGTACCATTTTTATCTTAATTTGAGAGCAATATGTAATGGCTTTAGAACATTTTGTCTTTTATACTTATAAGCATGCCTTACAGCTTTCTTCCCACTGTAACCACATGCCAAGGGCAAGGAAATTAACATGAGTGACCTAAACAGACCTTTTGCAGTAAAACACATGTTGATGAGATTACAATCCTGACCCCTAAAACCATCACTTATTTTATGTATGAAACTTTTAAAAAGATCAAGTATAATAATAGTATATTTTTGGAATCTAAGAACATTCTCTAAAGATGGGGTTGGTATTTAGGGGAATCCGATCAGTCAATGGTGTCCTCAATGTCCTGTCCCACCACAGCCCAAGAGGGTCAGTGCTATAACTGGGCACACATCAGAGGTCCAGGCCTGACTCTCTGCTCTAGCGTTTCTTAAAACATTGTGGAGAGATGTTCCTTTTATGCATAACATAATTATCCAAAAAGTGGTGCCAATGTGTTCTTCCAAGCATACATGTACTCAACCCCCTCCTTCTAATCCTCTTCCATATCTGACTGCTAATCAGTTCTCCTTGGTGGGCGCCCTCCCTCCTCGTTGAGCACCCCTCCCACAGGGATGCCTCATTCCTTGGCTCTGGAAAGGAGCCTAGGAATCTGATCCCCACACTGCTGGAGGAAGCCCATGGATTCCTAGTCATCCTGTCAGTATCCCTCACCCTCCAGACTCCATGCTGTGTGTGTTCTTGTTCCTCAAATAGCTAAAGTTGCACTGATCTATACCTGTCACCAGCTCCTTCTTTAGGAGTTGGAAATCATCCATGCCCACCTAAAAATGTCTATAAAATGTTTGTCATCATCTCCCACCTCCTGATCCTAACTTATAAGCAAATCACCATTCTGAGCTAATGAGTCAGAAAGAAAGAAACATACAAGTAATGGAGATTAAAGTAGGTAAAGAATCTTTAGAAGAGAGCATTCAATTTTTTCCAAGAGAAAAAAAAAAATTTGTCTTTCCTTTCTGGCCTATGGACTTATATTTGGCTGACTGAAGTCGCTAAGCAGGGTAGATTTGGCCAAAGGTGATGCGTCCAATCACCAGCATAAAGATGTCCTCTGTGTCACCATCCACACACAGGGCCTCTGGTAGACCTTATACAAAGTCCTCCATGTTAATATTCACCTGAAAATGGATAATCAGGGTGGTCAGCAAGACTGAAGAAAGAAAGGATAATGCATGATATGAATTGCAATGATTCCATTACTGGGAGGTAGCACAGTGATTTCCAGGAGGCTGCCATTAGTGTGGATGTTAAGAAGTTCATTTTCTGATCGCTGGTGTGTCTGCATTTTTTACTTTTATGAATATGACTTTATTGTATCTGTATTATCAAAATAATAAATTATTCAATTCTATTCCTTTGCCTGGAACTTAATACATACAACACAAATTCTGCCGGGCCCAGTGGCTCATGCCTATAATCCCAGTACTTTGGGAGGCTGAGGTAGGTAGTTGTATCACCTGAGGTCAAGAGTTTGACACCAGCCTGACCAACATGGTGAGACCTGATCTCTATTAAAAAATACAAAAATTAGCCAGGTATGATGGCAGACACCTGTAATCCCAGCTACTTGGGAGGCCGAGGCAGAAGAATCATTTGAACGCAGGAGGAGGACGTTGCAGTTAGCCGAGACCACACCGTTGTACCCCAAGCCTGGGCAACAAGAGTGAAACTCCGTCTCCAAACAAACAAACAAAACACACACAAAGTCAAATGTTCAAACATATTCCTGTACATCTGTCTACAGAGCAAAGAGGTATTCTGACCTTTTCTGTTTCAAATTCTCAGTGGAAGTAGGAACTCTTTCTGCCCCACTTTGAAGAAGAAACAAGGCATACACTCATCACTAATAAATGATTTTGAGTGTAAAAGGTGGACTTTCTTTTATTACTTTATTATTTACTGCCTGCCTACCATATGCAACATATTTGGTTAGTTTCAGAAATGTAAATTGTTGTATATGATACAGGGTCCGATATCCAAGAAAATACAATGCACTAAAAATGTATATGTAGACATAACACAAAAAATAAAGGGACAAATAAATGCCTGCTTCTCATTAAATATTTCATTGGTGGTAAGAATTACAGATGCTTGCTATTGTTCCTTTTAATTAATAATTTTCTTTTTATTTTTACTTTCCTCTATATTAATACAATATCAACAATGGTATCTACCAGTTTTTGAGTTCTTACGATGTGCCATTGTGGTTATGTTTTTCACACATTATCTCATCATTTCTATTACTTCTTAAAATGTCCACTGCCAGCAGTTGCATAACTTCTCTTTTCCCTCATTACGTGAGTGACTATCTATGACCCCTAAAACCTTAAAGCATTTGAAAGGCAGTCTTCAAATAGATAGAAACACCTGAAATCAGTAAAGACAGTAGTTACATGGCCTTACTGTCCATCAATACTGGATTGCAGTCTTTTTTTAATCTTTTGTTTTAGGTTCAGGGTACGTGTGCAGGTTTGTAAATTGCATGTCATGGGGGTTTGGTGTACAGATTATTTTGTCACCCAGGTACCAATCACTTGAATAGACAGTCCCTTCCCCAGTGCTTGTTTTTATTAATTGTCAGGAATCAGATGATTATAATTGTGCAGCGTAACTTCTGGGCCATTTTGTTCCATTGATCCGTGTGTCTGTTTCCGTACTAGTCTCATGCTGATTTGGTGACTATAACCTTTCAATATAGTTTGAAGTTGGGTAATGTAATGCCTCCACCTTTTTTCTGCCTTGACTATTACAATCTTTTTGCTTCCATGTAAATTTTAACATAGTGTTTTTTTCTAGTTCTGTGAAGAATGTCGTTGACAGTTCGATGGCAATAGCTTTAAATCTGCAAATTGCTTTGGGCAGTATGGCCATTTTAACAATATTCATTCTTCTTGTCCATGAGCATGGAATGTTTTTCCATTTGTTTGTGTCATCTCTGATTCCTTTGAGCAGTGTTTTATAATTCTCATTGTAGAGATATTTCCCCTCCGTGGTTATCTGTATTCCTAGGTATGATGCTCATTTACCATTCCAACAATCCTAGGGCACACACACATATACACACAGGTGCACACATATACATGGAGGCATGCACACAGGCACACACACATACACACACAAAGGCACACACTGGCATACACATACACACTAGTATACACACACACACACAGGCACACACACATACACATTACAGCACCTATTTTTGACTAACAATAATAAATGAGTCCATAACACCCAACCTTCCCAGTTTCCAACCAGCTGAGGCCTACAGATCATTTATGATTCTTTTTATCCTTCGTTCCCAAGCAGTTTTTTCACATTGATGCCACAGGCATTTATTGAGTGCCCTCTGTGTGGCTGACTTCTCAGCCTAGAAGCGACGAAAGTCAATGTGCTGGTGTCTCAGGCAGGGGGTTATGCAAGGCTGTGCCCTGCTCAGCAATATCAGAACCTCCGTGGGAGGTCTGAGAGGGAGGAACGTTGCCACCAGCGAGAGCAGCCAGATGCCGAAGCAGAAGCCCGAGAGCCACTCCCATGCATGTGACCAGCTAGATTCACCCATGGCACAGACTCATCTCACCAAGCTGGCCTTGCCTGTGGGCATAGTCAGGAGCATAGCAAGTGCACACTGTCCCTCAAATTTCAAACAGGGAGAGAATTAATGACTCAATCTGAGAGACTGTGCTTGTGAGCTTCCCAGAAAACAAACCTTGCGGGACAAAGGAACCCACAGTGCACACTGGACCTGCTTCCTGTTCTGCAATGCTTCGGGTGAAAGCGCAGAATGTTGAGGAGGTTTTTATTTCACTTCCCACTTTTTTTACTGTATGAATTTTAAGCACACATATATTAATTTTATTTGTGTCAGCGAGGAAATTATGGGACATTCTGTTCTGTTCTCTTTAGCTCTGTTCTGTAGTTAAGAACAGTAATAAAAGGTGGACATAAAGTGTGTAAGACTTACACTTAACTTATGCTTAAGTTTTTGCAATGGATAAGATGGACAATTATGCCATTGAAAAGAAGCTGGCTCTGTCTGACAGCTATTATCTGGTCTCTCATGTCACAGTTCTACCAAGACTGAGCACATTGGTCTCTGTCATTTCGGAGGAAATAACTCCAAAGCAAACCCAAAGCTGCTCCTACTTTACCATAACCAGAGTGTGCCACTTCAACTTCCCTGCAGTGAACTGCAAACGGGTGTGTAACGCATTTGGTGAGAAGTATGAAATAAATCAAACGATTTTACGCCAAGTAGTGCTCCTTAGTATAATGGGTATTTTAATGTTAAAACCCTCCAAGATCAACAACCAATGGAAGAGTCTATTTCCCCTACCCACATATAGCTAGAACCTGGCCCACGAAGGAGAGTAACGTCCTTGCACACCTCTTGTTATCTCATGACTTAGTACAGAAAAGAAGGTTAAGACTATAACTAGGCCTTAACAGAACCTTTTCCAAATAATGACTGGCTCCAAGGATCATGTAAATTCCAAAGAGAACCATTTACCAGTTAATTACTGTTGCCTGAAACAGTCATTCTCCCTACTAATCATTTATTTTCTCCCCAAATAATTGCTCCCCTCCAACCTAAAACAAACTGTTTTACCAGAATTCAGGCCCCCATTTTTCTGTACCCTCGAGATGGGATACAAGCTTCTGCAACTCACTGGGAAGCTGAGTCTTCATCCTGAAGGCTCCCATGTATACACAATAAACAAATGTGTACCTGTTTTCCTATTACTCAATCTGCCTTACATCACCTGATTTTCAGTGAAACTTTAGGGCGCCAAGAGCCTTGGACCCCACAAGCACAATCTAGTCTGTCTTGTGGCTTTATGCCTCCTAAGCTGTCCTTCCTCATTATCTAATTTTTGGTATCACAGTCACATGAAAAAAGATTTAGTTGGTTGATATTCTCTGGCAAATACTTTCAGCCCCAGCAATCTCACAGCAAAGGTGCCACCAAGTATTCATGGCTTCCATTTACTTGCGAAACCTTGGCCATTCTCATATTAAAGCAAAAGTTGAGTTGAGTGTCTCTGACCAGGGTGGAAGATGAGAGCAGCCTGAACTTAGACTGTGAAAATGTAAGAAATACGTAAAAATAAGAGTAATTACAAGGAAGAGTTGTTAAGAAATTAAATTTTAAAAGTATGTAAAATGCTTAAAATACACAGAAAGCACTTGATATCAGTTAGGTCACATTAATAATGATAACAATAATACTAAATATAATCTACCCACAAAACTATCAACCTCTGAATCCTCAGAGTCATGAGCTTGTCATGTCACTTTCATGCAAAAAAAATCTCTGTGACCTTGAGAGGGGCAAGTTAGAGACAGAGAAATGGAAGCTCAGATGAGCCCTTCTAAGCACCCACTGTCCACCAGGTACAGGACTCTTCCCTGCTGACCACCCTGCAAGGACAGCTGATCTAGGACCCTTCAGACCCCAGGGTCCACTTGCGTCTTCAGGAGCATCAGTGCCAAATCCCAGCACCCACATGAAGTGTCCACCATTCAGCCTCACGGGATGGCTGTGCTTCAGATCCGTCATCAGCCCCAGCTAATCTGACTGTCTTTCCTCCTTTTCCTCTGTGAGATCCCAGTAGAAGACAAGGCTCCCGCGTTCTTTATTTCCACCAACCTCAATATGCGAAGAGCTCATATTATAACTGTCAGTGATTCGGAATGAAGCTGGAATTGATCTATTGCCTTTTTTTGTTTCAGTTCCTTCCTATCTGTGCAGGTGTATCTTACAGGAACATACAGAAATGGTATGCTTGGTATGCTGAGAGAGGAGTTTGAATGTTCTTCTAGGCATTGTTCACTCTTGATACTTAAGTTGAAGTATTAAACATTCCAGTCTGTCTTTGTTAAGGATATAGGACTTAAACTTTACAAGATACAACATGATTATTAGATTGGTCATTTCTAGACATTGATTCTACAAGAAGACCTTAGTTATGTCTCACACCATCCATTTTATCACAGATCCCATCACAAATGGCTTATTGAGAATTCCTCGAACAAAGCTAGATGCCTGGTCCCAGGCCCACATGTAATGAGATTCCTTGGAAGCACCCATTTCTACCTTCATTATAATGAAATTCTCCTGTATTGAGGCCTCATTTCATTTTGTGACTGTCTCTGCCTCGATACCTTGAATCTTGTTGACACAAAAAACCTGGTCTGAGATCACGAAAAACATCTCTGTGTTCTTGCTTTTTTCTAGCTGTTTCCTCTTTCTAGGACAGCCTGCTCGGCTTGCACCTTGTTTCCAGCAGGTTTCTGATCTCTTTCTTATCCTAAATGCACCCAATCCAGACTCACATGTTTTAGGAGTCCTTTTAAGACCCCCTGGATAATGTTGGCCACCCTTTTCTGTGTGTTCTTCATTTTTATTGCTTCTGCTATGCAGGTCAAAGAACAACATTAGTAAAAGTTCATTCTCAAGGAACTTTGGCTGGATAAAATCACTAAATAGTGTTTGATTATTGTTATGCTGTGCTTTGCCAGACCTGTGTTCACTGAACATTGAAAAGATAAATTGCCTTGTTGAAAATGCCCATATGAAGAGGAACTGAGTGTGGCTTATGGACATCAGCCAACTAGAAACTGAGACCTTCACTCCAGTAGCCCAGAAGGAACTGGATCCTGCCAGTCACCCATGATCTTAGAAGCAGCTCCTTCCCCACTGAGTCTTCAGGGAGACCCTGCTTTTGGATTATGCCTTCACTGCAGCCCATTGAAGATCCAAACAGAGGCACTAGCTGAGTTCTGCTTGGCTACACAAAAATCACTGCAACTTCTGCAGCTTGAAGCCAACACAAGGGGAGACTACATGGCAATTATAATAAAATATGGCACCCAAGGAGACAGAAGGACACATGCAATCCTGGAAGATGGGGTAGAAAGAGTGTCAGGAAAGGTTTTGCAATGGCCTCTAAGTGGAGTATCCAAGAATTATATGAAATTGTATTTCATTCAATAATAAATATTCTATAGGTGCTAGATACAAACAGAAAAAAAAGTCTAAGCCCTCATGGATCTCACTTTCCAGGAGAGAGAATCAGACAAGAAACTAATAAATACACAGAAAGAAGATCATGTTGTATGATGAGAAGTACCTTGAAGGGGAAGAAAGCAGGGACAGGGGTAGAGTACTAAAGGAGTGCAGGGACAAATGAAATTATGAATAGCATAAGCAGGGAATCTTCACTGAGACAGAGACAACTGAGAAAAGACCTGAAAGAGTGGAGGCAGTGAGCCTTACTGACAGCTGAGGGAAGAGGGCTTCCAGCAGAGGGATCCCGAAGGGCACAGTCCCTGCAGCAAGGGCAGGCCAGGCATGTTCTGGGAACAGCAGGATTAGGAGAGAGGTCAGAAAGGAATGGAGGGCCACGTTTATACAGAGCCCTGTAGATCATTTGCAAGGATTTGGCTTTCACTCTAGGACAGATGAGGAGACACTGGATGATACTGAGCTGCCATGTAGAGAGTAAAATATAAGTTGATGAGAAACAGATGGAAAACTCGTTAGGAGGCTATTTTAATCACCAAGGCAAGGAATGGCATGACTTGGAACAAGATAGTTGTAGAACGGTTGATGAGAAATGGTCAGATTCTGGATATATTTTTAAGGTGGACATGGCAGCACTTGATCACAGATTTAATATTGGAGAGGAGAGTATTATTTTTTAAAAAAAGCAAGAATGACTTGGCAAATGTTAGTATTTATGACTGGAAAACGGAGTTTTTATCTTATTGAAATTGGGGAAATTGATGTGGGGCCAGATTTCAGGGTGGTTAAGGGTGTTTTGCCTGGGATATCCTGAGCTTGAGATTCCTATTGGGCCCTGGAGTGAAGATATTCAGTGGAAAATTTGATATTCCAGTCTGAGTTTCCGGGAAAAGAATTGAGCTGCAGTTATTAATTTGGGACTATAAGCCTATTGATAATATTTAAAGCTGTTGGAATATCTAGGATTATCAGGGGAGTCTGACTTCCTGAAGATAGGGAAGAATCTGAGGACCATGGGATACTTCAATAATGAAAAGTGATGAAAACAAGGAGCAGTCAGTAAACAAGTCAGATACGGAAAAGGAGGAAGACAGAGAGTGTGATGTCATAGAAACCAACTTAAGAAAGTCATTTTAGAATGACAGGCCAGGCACAGTGGCTCACACTTGTACTTCAGCACTTTGGGAGGCCAAAGCAGGCCGATTACCTGATGTCAGGAGTCTGAGACCAGCCTGGTCAAGGTGGTGAAACTCTGTCTCTACTAAAAATATAAAAATGAGCTGGGTGTGGTGGTGTGTGCCTGTAATCCCAGCTACTTGGGTGGCTGAGGCATGAGCATCATTTGAACCTGGGAAGTGGAGGTTGTAGGGAGCTGAGGTCACACCACTGCACTCCAGCTCCAGCCTGGGTGATGAAGTGACACTCTGTGTCCAAAGGAAAAAAAAGAATGATAAAGGACCAATAGTGATAGATTGTTAGATGCTGCTGATAGATTAAGCAAGTCAAGGACTGAGATTAACTCTTATTTTAGCAATGTGGTAGTAATTGGTGACTTCACTAAGAACATTTTTAGCAGGACAATGAGGGCTGAGAAAAAAATCTCAGTGACATAAGTTTAAGAGATGGTGGGAAGGAGATGAATGATTAGAGCTTGGGCTGCAATAACTATGAGCGTATTGAAAACACTAGGAAGGATGGCTGAAGTAGGACTGCGCAATGTACCTCAAGCACACGAAAAAATTTCCAAGGAATCAGAGCAAGCGATCACGAGGTAGAAGGCAGATGACTGCCACAAGGAGAGGTAGTTTGAAAAATGGATGTTTCTAGGGAGCAGGAGGGGGACTGGATAGATGAGGCAGTGAGGAGAAAAGAGGATGCCTGCCCTCCCTCCATACTCCCTGAGAGGACAGAGGGAGAGGGCCCACACCTCCCCTTAGGAGCACTGCAGAAGAAACAGAATCCTCATGGAAACTAGAAGTTTGGATTAGAAAACAGGGGAGGGAACAGAAACTGATAATATTAACAGAAAGTGAGGATTTTGAATTTTGTAATGAGTTACAGGTTCTAGAAGGTCCATCAGAAGGGTTTTAGAATTAAGGAAAGTGTGATAAACGGTCAGAAAACTGGAGGTAAGAGCTCTAGGGAACAAGAGTTCAGTTCAAAACTAGAGTCCTGGGCTCTTTCGATGACTGAAATAAAAGTGGGAGGGAGCCTAAGGAAATTACCCCTGGGAACGTCAATGGCGCCTTGTGCTGAGGCTGTGAGCTTTGAAATGGGCAGCTGAGGGCTTGGAGGCTTCTGAGAAATATTCAGACCTCTAGGACCCTCTCTTGAATTCTGACCCTGGAGAAGAGGTGTCCAAAGAGTGATGGACTCACCAAGACAGTGAAACTCCCTCTATTTAAGTCAGAGTCATCTGGAGAATGGATAGAATGCATGTCTTTCAATAAAGTATAATGTTTCTTCTAAGTGTAACAGACATCATCATGCAAAGTAAGTTTAGGGTGAATGCCATGTCACTTCTATTTTTCTCTTGCAACTTGGATATATCAGAATGAAAGCTGACAGAAAGAAGCAAGAAGTCAGGAGCTCACGTTCTGTGTTCTTCCCCATGGACGCGAGGGCTCCTGATGAGTGATCAAACACTAGAAGGGGGTGAACGATACCACCTTATTACCAATGCGCAGGACAGATGCCAAGCTGAGCAGTGATGGTGTACAGAAAATCCTCAGGGGAGAGACACAGGAGAAGGGGAGAGAAAGAGGAGCATTTCTGTCTTTGATTCCACACCTGGGAAGGAAGCAGAGTCAGGATTAGTGAGCCATATTCAGAATTATGCCGAGTTGGATGCCTTTATGTAAGCTCTGATAAACTGCTGGGTGGTGCCCAGACTGAAAGATGTGCTGAAATCAAAAGCCTTCCCTTGAACAAAGTAAAGGATTTTGTTGTTAACCACAAAACACATTTGTTATGTACACTGAGTGTTTCCCAGAGACTCTCATGACCTAGTGCTTACTATGGAGGAGGGTTTTCATTCAGATGAAGGAAAGCTTTCCATCAATGCAAGCATTGAGACAATGTTGATTAATGGCCATTGCAACCCAGCTGTCCCTCAGAATGAGTGTGTTCACTGGAGGAGGTGACAACATCCGCATCAAATTAATGAAAGCAAATGTCTAGGTTTTTTGGCAAAAGCATAAACTCTGAAAGAAAGCATAGCAAGCATTAACCAGCTTGCCGTGTAGCCCACTTCCATATAACTGCTTACTCTTTGGAATCATGTATCCTGTACCACAAGGTCGTAACCTCATGGGTAATGTCTCAAACAGTAGGAAATCTCACGTTTTCCACTCGAGATATTTTCTGCATCCTGCATTCTAAAAGTTCTACAGATGCCATCCAGTCTACAGGTCCCTCCAAGGAACTGACTCGGCCCCACAATGCAGTTGCCACACCATTAGGCTTTCATAGCCACACCCTGGCCAGTCAGCACCCCGCCCTGCTCCTCAGCCCCCTGCCTGCCAAAATTCCTTGAAACCCCCATCTAAAACTCTTCAGGGCAGTGAATTCAAAGTTTCCTCTATTTCCTCATTTGTTTGCCTTCAATTATTAAATCCCTTCTCTGCTGCAACAGCTGCTGTTTCTGTGTGTTGATCAGTTACCACACAATGAGAACAAACACTGGGGTCTTCTACAGAGGCTCCTCCTGTCAGGTTTCCATGAGAAAGCTCCTGTAAGACTAAGGAGAAAGTGAAGCTCAGATGGCATCCTCCTCAACATTGTCTTCCAGAGGATCACACTACACACCCAACAGCAGGGTCTCAGAATTCTTAACCTTTAAAACTGTAGTAGATAAGTAAACAGACTTGCAGAAGGATAGGTTTTCTCCCCTCAATTCTTAACATATTCACACTCACTCATGCACATCCTCATGTACAGTTTCCCAGTTACCCTCCCTAATCAGATGCTCTTAGCAAACTGTGTCCTGTGTCCGGCTGTGTGCGGTTGGGGACGAAGGGAAGGGAGGAAGGAAAGAAAAGAGACTTGGCCCTAATGGTCCTCAGTCATGGGGAGACCAATCTTAGACCACACACTATTCCTTCGTTGCCATTGTCAGGGCCATGTTTGCTACTTCTAGGACTGGGTTTTATTACTTTCCTTCACCTTTTCTGGTTTGCATTGGAAATGCAGATACCCACGTAGGTACAAAGGGCATTTTCTTCCCTCTCCCTTCTGAAGTTTTGATAATTAGAGTGTATAAAACAAACTGACAACAGAAAGGTTAATATAAAAAGGCATGCAAATTTGTATACATGTACATGGACATCAGATTCCTACAAATAAGAGACTCCAGGGCAGTCCTGATGACAGAGGGTTTCATCGCATCCTGAGGCTACGGAGAGAACAGGGGCTTGGGGTCTCTGGAGGAGGTGGAGTCTCAGGAAATGGCAGAGTGGAAGAGGCATGCATGGCGAGCCAAGGCTGTCCCCACACAGATGTGAGCCTCTCAGGGGCTCCCCAAGCTGCCCTCAGGAAGGTAGGCAGCGGCCTGTGGAGAACTTTCTCAGTCAGACCTTTAAGGTGTCAGGATCTTAGTCTGTTTTTCCTGGAAGTTAATCTTTCCTTGATCCAATAAGGCACATAAAGTGGTCCTCAGAGAAAGGCTTTTATCCTCTGTTCACCTCACTAATGTACATTTCCTCAGCACTTACAAATCTCTGCAAGAGAAGAAAGCGTTTCAGGTCTCTGTGTGTGTTGGCAGCCTCTCTGAATTGTGACTCCTCTGAATAGCCATATAAAAATATGCCAAAAAAGTACATTTTGAGTGTCACATTTTGCTTTCCTTCACCCTGTATAACACGTCTTTAAAACAAAGAGTGTACCATGAGGTCCTCAGCCCGTGGCCCCACTCCTGCTCCTGAACAAAAGCTTCAACAAAAGGGATAATTTAAAAATGAGCAGTTCTATTTCATGGGCCAGTTTCCAAACACCTGGCACTAAAGTAAAAGACCGGTGCGACTCAGAACAGGTGGAATGACCCAGGCTTGTGCCTGGCAGGTCTAGAATGCCATCGAAGTCCCCTAGTCACTGTGAGTCAGCAATATTTTCCAGAGAAGGAGGTTGGAGATAACACTATCGAAACACTTTTAGATGATCTCGCCTGGTGAATGTGAGTGCCTTAAGAGGGGTGGGGTAGAGCAGACATGTCTGACACATGAAATCAAATCGGCCTGCTCTACCCTTCACTGCAAATGGGCTGTCTCAAGCTGCTCTTCTCTTATTTAATCATGAGGCAAACAGTCACTTGCTTCAATAGAAAACATTTTCAACTTACTACACTATCCTATAAAGCAAAGGTATACGGTTGAAACCACCTGTGCTTTTAACATTTCTGGACCCCTCCTATATAACTATGAATAAATTTAAATGACCTGCTTATTCCAAAATGAAATTCCTATGTTATTTAGAAAACATGTTGAGGAAAATACTGGACTGGAGAGAAAAACAACTCACAAGGAGTCCTGTACTCTTCCGGTGACCTACTTCGCATTTAGAAGTTTGGTTAGTTTTTATGCCAATCAAAACATCCTGCCATGTAACTATGGAGCATGTTCAGTAAAATCAAATGTTTTACCCACACAGACAATAAAAATGAACTGTAATGTTTTTGCCTTGGTCTTCAAAAATACACCCAAAGGAGAAACACTGCATTTCCCACACAGGACAAACTGATTTGTTGCCAATCTCTTAAGAATGAAGAATGAAGAGTTTAGCTAGTTTGAGAGTCAAGAAAAACTGAGAAATGCAGAACTCAAGTTTCACACTAGAAAATCATTGTAACAACTAACAGAAGGAAAGAAAAACCCATAGTCTTGGCATGACCCATCATTTTTTAGGGAATTTTCCATACGTTCTCCGTTCATTGATTTTTCAACCTTGGATGCCAAGAAGGTATAAAATCCCACATCCAGGCATCAGTACAGACCCTCTTCTCTCAATTAGAGAAAAATACCTAGGACTTGTGGAGATACAAGTAACCCTTTGGCCAAGTGATTAGTATTTGGTCCTTAACATTCAGCCCAGTACATTTTGGGTTGGGAGAAGGGAGATGGAAAAATGGGGAATATTAACCTCATGACTAAACTAACACTAATATTCCTTAGTTGAACAAACGTTATCCTGTTGAACCAGCAAAATGGCTGGAGGTTTCTACAAACATTCTAGTTCATCCAAAAATTTTAATTAATTTTAATACTCTTATTGAGGTACTGAAAGAGGGACCCTAATGGAATGTGAGACTCCCAAACACAGAGAGACTCTAGATTTATGAAAAGCAAAGTCTATGACTTCACAAACTAGATTTTTTATTAAGGTCACGATGTAGCCAGGTAATTCTAAGCATGACTATTTAAAACAGGAATGTGAAACCAGAGCAAAGGCAGCTCTCCTTAGGCTGCACGATGGCATAACAGACCAGGAACTTTCCCCAACATGGTGCTCTGTACAGGACAGCGGTGAATCAGCTCAGCTATACCATATGCCTTAGAGACTCTGAACATGAGACATGTGGAAAAGGACCCTAAAAAATAGTCACAGGCAGAAAGTAGGAAAAACAGCCAGATGGCCAGGCATGGTGGCTCATACCAGTAATTCTAGCACTTTGGCAGGCTGAGCCAGGAAGATCTCTTCAGCTCCAATCTGGAAAACACCTTGAGAACTCATCTCTGTTAAAAGGAAAAATTAAAAAAATTAGCTGGGTGTAGTGGCAGCTGTCTGTATTCTCAGCTACTTGGGAAGCTGAAGCAGAAGGACTGCTTGAACCTGGGAGGTCGAGGCTGCAGGGCACTGGGATTGCACCATTGCACTTAAATCTTTGCAAAATTGCTTACAGTGGAACACAGGTTATGGGATGGAGAGAAAAACAAGCCTGACTAGCAAAGGAGGTCTTGTTATTTAGATGAAATCTCCCAGGAAGTAGCCCTCAGAGAGAACAGCTGGGAAATGTTTTTCTTTAGACCTTTAAAGGTATCAGATTCTCAGTTAATCTTTCCCTATCCAAGGGAGATTCTCAGAGAAACCCCAGCTGTGTCAGTGCAAATTTTCTCTACACATGCAAGTCTTTCCCACTGCAGACAGCTTGTTGGCCCTTCTCACATTTCCTGCTTTTCTGAATAGCTGTCTTAAAATGTGTCAAACAAATTTATTTTAGTGCAAAATGTTTTGATTCCCTTGAAGCTCCACTCTGACTCCAACTAAGACAAAAGGGGATTTATAACCATAGAGCAGGGTGGGGTCAGAGGAGGAAAATTACTAAGAGGAAGCACCCAGAGGTGAAGGTTGCAACAGCAAGGCAGAATACTGGAATACCAAATGATTTGGTTTGGCTCTGTGTCCCTACCCAAATCTCATGTCAAATTGTAATTCCCAGTGTTGAAGGAGGGGGCTAGTGGGAGGTGATTGAATCATGACAATAGACTTTCCTCTTACTGTTGCCATAATAGAATTCTCAGAAGATCTGGTTGTTTGAAAGTGTGTAGCACCTCCATCTTTCTTTCTCTCTCTCTCTCTCTCTCTCTCTCTCTCTCTCTCTCTCTCTTTCCTCTCTCTCTCTTTCTCTCTGTCTGCCTCCCCCTCTCCTTTCAGCCATGTGAAGACATGCTTGCTTCCCCTTCACCTTCCTCCATCATGGTAAGTTTCCTGAGGCCTCCCCTGCCGTGCCTCCTGTACAGCCTGCAGAACCATGAGTCAATTAAACCTCTTTTCTTTGTAAATTACTCAGTCTCAGGTAGTTCTTTATAGCAGTGGGAGAATAAAATAATACAGAAAATTGGTACCGAGTAGTGAGGCTTGATATAAAGATACCAGAAAGTGTCAAAGCAACTTTGGAACTGGATAGTAGGCAGACATTGGAAGAGTTTGGAGGACTCAGAAGAAGATGGAAAGATGAAGGAAGGTTTGAAACATCCTAGAGAATTGAATGGTTGTGAAGAAAATGCTGATAGGGATATGAACAATGAAGTCCAGGCTGAGGAGGTCTCAGATGGAGATGAGAAACTTACTGGGAACCGGAGTAAAAGTCACTCTTCCTATGCTTTAGCAAAGAGATTGGCATCATCGTGTCCCTACCCTAGAGATCTGTGGAACTTTGAACTTGAGCTAGATGATTTAGTGCATCCAATGGAAGAAATTTCTAAGCATCAAAGCAAGCAAGATGTGGCCTGTCTGCCTCTAACAGCATATTCTCATATGCATGCCCAAAGAGATTATCTGACACTGGAACTTATATTTAAAAGGGAAGCAGAACAAAAAAGTTTGAATAACTTGAGCCTGGCCATGTAGTAGAAAAGAAAAACTCATTTTCTGAGGAAGAATTCAAGCCGGTTGCAGAAATCTGCATAAGTAAAAAGGGGCAATTTTGATAGCCAAGCCAATGGGGAAAATGCCTCCAAGGTGTTTCAGAGACCTTCATGTTAGCCCTGTCTATCACAGACCTAGAGGCACAGGAGAGAAAAATAATTTCATGGGCCAAGCCCAGGGCCCTACTGCCCTGTGAAGCCTTGGGACATGGCACCCTGCATACCACCCACTTCAGCCCCAGCCATGCCTAAAATGGCCTCAGATACGTGTTGAGCTCTTGTTTTAGAGGATGGTTGCCCCAGTGTGTGGTTGCTTCCATGTAGTGTTAAAGCCTGTGGGTGCTCAGAGTCCAAGAGTTGAGGCTTGGGAGCCTCTGCCTAGATTTCAGAGGATGTATAAAAATGCATGGATGTCCAGGCAGAAGCCTGCTGCAAGGGTGGAACCTCTTCTAGGGCAGTGTGGAGGGGAAATGTGGAGTTTGAGCTCCCACACAGAGTTCCCACTGGGGCGCTGCCTAGTGGAGCTATGAGAAGAGGGCCACCATCCTCCAGACCCTAGAATGGTGTATCCACTGAAGGCTTGTACTGTGTGCCTGGAAAAGCTGCAGACACTCAATGCCAGCCAGTGAAAGCAGCCATGGGGGCTTTACTGTGCAGAGGCACAGGGGTAGAGCTGCCCAAGGCCCTGGGAGCCCACCTCTTGCATTAGTGTGGCCTTGATATGAGACATGGAGTCCAAAGGGATTATTTTGGAGCTTTGAGATTTATTGACTGCCTTTCTGGGTTTTGGACTTGTAGGGGGCCTGAGCCCCTTTGTTTGGGCCAATTTCTCCCTTTTGGAACAGAAGCATTTACTTAATACCCATACGCCCATTGTGTCTAGGAAGTAGCTAACTTATTTTTGATTTTATGGCTCATAGCTGGAAGGGACTTGCCTTGTCTCAGATAAGACTTTAGAATTGGACTTTTGAGCTAATGTTGTAATAATTTAAGACTTTGGGGGACTGTTAGGAAGGCATAATTGTCTTTTGAAATGTGAGAAGAATGTGAGATTTAGAAGGGGCTAGGGCAGAGTGGTATTGTTTGACTCTATGTCCCCACCCAAATTACATGTCAAATTGTAATTCCCACTATTCGAGGAGGATCCTGGTGGGAGGTGATGAATCATGGAGTCAGAATTCTGTCTTGCAGTTCTCATCATATGGTTCTCATGAGATCTAGCTGTTTGAAAGTGTGTAGCACCTCCCACCTCTCTATTTCTCTCCCTTCCTCTCTCTCTCTCTCTCTCCTGCCAGCAATGTGAATACACACTTACTTCCCCTTTGCCTTTCTCCATGATTGTAAGTTTCCTGAGGCCTCCACAGCCATGATTTCTATACAGCCTGTGGAACTGTGAGTCAATTAAACCTCTTTTTCTGTAAATTACCCAGTCTCAGGTAGTTCTTTATAGCAGTGTGACAATGGACTAATATACAAGAATATAGTCACAGCAAAGTTTCACTATTCTCATATGTCCTCAGTACTAATCAAGTACTAATACAAGAGCAGAGGGCCCATGCTCTGCTCTTGGCCCTCTATGGGAAGGTGGGGTTTTCAATGCCTTACATCATCTGGGGACCCAGGGCTGGAACTGCTCCCTTAGTGACTCACTAGTGGTGGGATTGAGAGAGATAGGGGGTCCATATGCTTAGGAAAGTGGATATAATTGCGCTGTACCAATGAGGAGTCTGTGTAAGGGAGGGAAGTTCTGTGTCTACAGACCACAGAGGGAAGATATGTTACTATGGGTAGAAATTATGAGCTCCTGGGGACATCCAATTTCAATCTTCTTTTACCTAATTTGGGACATAACTGTCAAGTATTTTTTCCTTTATACTGGAGAATAATGTTAAAAATGAAATCTCCTTCCAATCTACAAAACTCCTCTATAAAAATGTAGAAAACAATGTATATAATATTCTTATTCAAAAGTCATTAAACCACACTGCAATATGCACCACAGGTAATGTCTAAGGAGATTAAAAGGCAGAAATGAATCTGACCTCTTTAAAAAGCTGAGGAGTACAACCTTTACACACATCTTCTCATGATAAATGGTAACTGGTCCTCACATAAGAAGGCCTAACAACACTGTTTTTTGATAATATTCTCTCATGGCTTCGTCCCAAATTCACCTGGTAATTGGGTTAGCCATCTGTGCTAGTCTGTCACCTTTATCCCTAGGAAAAATGACATTTCTCCATGACAAGCAGGTAGTTGTAGCTTGGAGTAAGGGACCCAGGGAGATAGGAATTTTCCTTTATTAATGTTTACATTTCCAAAGAGCTGGCTCTCTTACTCTTAACAAAACACTCACATGTTGCAATTCTGGTAAGAGGCTCAGTTGGCTTTTAAAAATGTTTACATGAATATCAAAGGGACTGAGGAAGGATTTACAAATACAATTTTTTTCTCAAGGAAATATCTAAGGAATGGGCAGAGAAGAAAAGTCTCTGTCCTTGTCGGCAATAGAAAAAACTCAGTTTTAACAGTTGACCCTTACAGAAGTCTAGAAACTTGAAGATCAAGCAAACATGATTTCTAAACAGAAGTATTTGAGAAACATAATTGCAATTACATGATCTCCTTTATGAAGTGGATATTCACCTGATATTTTAATGATCAAATATAAGTGCTTATTTTGACTTATGTCAGAGTTTGCTATGAAATTAATCACATTTTAAACCTCTAATACTTAGCTTGCTGCTCAGTACTAGAAGCCAGAGGTAAATGTCATATTAGTCAACCTTCATTCTCACCTGATTGTAGATACTAACTATGAAAGCTAGAAAAACATTTCTGCTATTGCTAAAGTCAAAGAGGAAACAAAGTTGAACACTGGAAAAATGGTGAGGATGGATTTTATTAGTAATCCACCGTTGTAATAGGGAAGAGATCCAGTGCGGACTGAACTGAACTTTGATTTGTACAAGGTGACTCAGCATATTAAGGGAGAATGGGCAAGAGGGAAAGGCTGAGCAGGGACTGAGTGGAATCAGCAAAGTGGAAAATTACAAAAAACAGGAAGGGTCCGGTTGGCCAATGTGATTATTCCCTCTGGGTTTGCAAACTAGAGCTAATGGAAGTTGGGCTCCTGCCCTGACATGAGGATTCAAAGAATAGTAGCCTGTTTTTGGATCTTTAAACTATTTTATCATCTTTCTGTTAGAACCGTTTTGTCAGTGTTCAGAGAAATGGGAGGAAGTACCCCATTTTCAGACATCTATGTTGCTACATAACCAAGAGGTTAAAGGAAATAAACTAATGGTGCAGCACTTGGAAAAAGTTTGTCCTGACTCCCGGGGAGAGAAAGAAAAGGAGCTAGAGAGTCAGCAATTGTTAAATGTGCTCAACCCAGTTGAAGCTGGTGCCACATTACTTAGTCAAGATGGGGAGGAACCACCACCCCTGGAGTATAAAGAGGCTGCAAACACAGTCTCTCCCTCCTGCACTAGGCAAGGCACTAATTTTGGCTGGAGATCTACCAAGCTGGGGCAGGGCAATTTCCCCTCTGACAATATCCCATGGGAATTAATCAGCAAGGGACTTCAGCTCAATATTATTGGGCATACAAGTCTTTTCCCACGTCTGATTTACTGAATTGGAAAACTTCCAATCCTTTCTACAGGGAAAATCCTCAGAAGATGACTGAATTGTTTACCACTGTTTACCACTGTTTTTGCCAGCCATCACCCTACGTAGGCTAATGTGCAAGCTGTCCTAAATATTATGCTTGCTGCAGATAAGAGAAAGCAAGCATTAAGCAAAGGAAAGGAGGAAGCATGGTGTCTTCATTGTCTTTCTGAATTGACTGAATTGAATTCCAAAATCTGGTTTAACAGGCTAAAGTCAGGTTGTCCACAAGGTTGCATTTCTTCTTGAGGTTCTAGGGGAAAATGCTTTTCCTGGCCGTTTCCAGGTTCCAGAGGATGTGTTCCTTGGCTCGTGGCACTTACTCTATGTTGAAAGCCAGCTGCATGGTATCTTAGGATGTCTCAGATATTTGGGGCTCACAATACCTAAAGAAATTAAAAGCAGAAACTAAAATAGATATTTTTGAAGCAATGTTATTATTCACAATAACCTTATTCATAATAATTCTATTCACAATAATCAAAAGGTAAAAATGCAAGCGAGTATCAGCAAATAAAAGGATAAAGAGAGTGTAGTGTCTACACACAAACAGACATTATTTAGTTTTAAAAAGGAATGAAATTCAGATTTGTGTAATAATATGGTTGAACCTTGAGGACATGTTACTATGCCAAATAAGCCAGACACAAAAGGACAAATACTGTATGAGTCCAACTATGTGAGGTGCCTAGAATAATTAAATGAAAGACAGGAATTAGAATAGTGGATGCCAGAGGATGAGATAACAGGAAAATGGGTAGTTGTTGTTCAATGAGTAGAGTTATAGGTTGGGATGATTAAAATTGTAGTATATGTGTACTACATATACTTGCTCAATAAGGTGGATGGACTTAATGCTAATAAACTATTGTTTTAAAATGGTTAAATGATGAATTGTATGGTATATGTATTCTACCACACTAAAGAAAAGGTTTAATGACCAATGACAAAGCCAGGCTACACTGAAGATCCACACCCACTTCCTTCTTCCCTAGACCCTGGAGAAATGCAGAGATGCGGGTTTAACCAGGTCCATCAGGGTGTCCAGTTTCAATCACTAACTGCTGGAACTGATCCTCAGACAAGCCAGGACCCAAGTACAAGCCCACCTACAACCAGATGAGCCCTCAGGGCCACTGGGGCCTTCTCTGACTTTGTGCTTTTCACACACTTCCTTACATTAGAATAATGTAATTTCTCAGAATGTTGTGCTTTATTTTTTTAAGAGAATGTCAAAGGCTAGCCATGACACTGTTATGTGTATTTCTTTTAATTTAGCTTTTCCATAAATATTAAATAATGTAATTGTTCAGAATTAGTATCAGAATTATTTCATAAATATTAAATAATATAATTGTTCAGAATTGGAATTAAATAATGTAATTTAGGTCCCCAACACTTTTATTTTCAATATTTGTAACTTTTATTTTCAGTCTAGGGGTGCACATGCAGGTTTGTTATATAGGTAAATTCATGCCATGGGGGTTTGTTCTACAGATTATTTTGTTACCTAGGTATTAAGCCTAGTACTCATTAGTTATTTTTCAAAATCCTCTCCCTTGTCCCAATTTTGATAAATTGGTAGAGGCAAGAGCCTGAATAGAGTGCATTCAAAAAAGTGTAGGAAGAGAAGAATTAGATACAGAAATGTACAAAGTATTCAAATAATGGGTTATAAATACACCTGAGAATTGAGAAGTCCCTGGAGAAACTAATGGAGTCAAATGACAATTTTCTTTGAGATGGCAGAAAAAACAGCATGCCTACATGCTCTTAGGAAGATTCTAGTAGAAAGAGAAAAATTGCTGATGCACGAGAGAGAGGATGAGAATTGCTGAATCATGTTTGAATTCATTCCTGTTTCTGCTGTAAAAAAATTGTCACAAATGTTGTGGCCTGAAACACCATAATTAATTTTCTCACGGTTCTAGAGATCAGAATTCCAAAATCTGGTTTAACAGGCTAAAGTCAGGTTGTCCACAAGGTTGCATTTCTTCTTGAGGTTCTAGGGGAAAATGCTTTTCCTGGCCGTTTCCAGGTTCCAGAGGATGTGTTCCTTGGCTCATGGCACTTACTCTATGTTGAAAGCCAGCTGCATGGTATCTTAGGATCTGTGTCCTTCCTTACATGTCCTCTTTGATTGTGGCCCTCCTGGGTCCTACCTGTAAAGATTTTGAGATTATATTGCCTATCCAGATGATTCAGGAAAACCCTTCTATCTTATGATCCTTAACATAATCACATCTGCAAAGTTTGTTTGGCATGTAAGGTAACATAGTCACAGGTTCCAAAGATAAAGGCATGAGTTATTGATGGGGGAGAGCGGAGGAGGGGAAGCATTATTGAACCTATTGTACCAGCTTTGTGGAGAACTTGAAGCAAGTAAGCCTTAATTTTTTAGCCTTGCTAATAGAAAGTACTATATCACCAGCCACTAGGCCCTGAAAAAATCTAGATTTCATCTCAGATATAAAGAAATAAAAACCTGTTCTTTAGCTCTTATATCATTTATACCCTATCATATACCTCCTTCTAGATATAGTCCCTTTATTCCCTTAGTTTACAGTGATTTCCCAGGATTTGTGGATGTCTTTTTCACTGTACATGTAGAAAACTCCAGCATTTCTGTTCTTTACATTCTCAACAACTGAAAGTTTCTACTCATACCTAGATTATACTTCAGGCAATACTTCCAGGTTAGAACTTATACAGACAAAGAAGTACTTGTAACTGCTCTGTCTATGAACCTTTAACACACTTCATACTAATGAAGCCTTCTTACTCTTGATTTTCACTACACATCAGTTCATCAAGTTCTTGATTCATTAAGGGTTGCGGACATTGGGTCTCTCATCTTTCCTCTTTCCGTTCTTTCAATCTCCACACAGGACTACATACTCAGATTTGTTTACATAATAAACTAAATTGAAGTCCTCAGACTGCATTCATTCTCTCTAGATTTCTCTTTAGGGTTTCTGCTGGTTGGGGTCTCTTGTCCTTGTGCCTATTCATCTGTGCTTATAGCAACCAAACTGGATCAATGTGCATACACCCAGAACAAATTGCCCTGCTTGTATTTTTGTAGACCATCTTGCCAAAAGCTAAAATCCTACACCAGAGGTTGTTATTCATTTGATCTGTAGAAAAGTTTAGGTATTACCATGTTTCATTTATTTTATTTTTGGATTTGTATAAAATTACAGTTTACAAGTGCAGTTTGCTACATGGATACATTGCACAGGGGTGAAGTCTGGGTTTTTAGTGCAGCTATCACCTGAATAATGTCCATTGTATTTACCCATTAATTTCCCAGCCTCACAACCTTCTGAGTCTCCACCAGTGGAAGAAGGAAGATCCAGTGGGCAGGTATTAAGTGCCTATAGGTGTGCCTAGCCATGGGATTGGGAAACCTCTGCTGTTTGATGAATTTTAAAGAGGTTATTTGGGTTTTCTTGTAATTGTTGTTGTTGGGTTGAGTTCCTTATAAATTTTGGATGTCAGTCCTCTGTTAGAGTCACAGTTTGCAATTATTTTCCCTGTTGTGTAGGTCATCTGCTCTCTGTTGATTTTTTTTTTTTTTTTTTTTTTTTTTTTTTTTTTGCTTTAGAGAAGCTCATTGGTTTAATTTAGTCTGAGTTCCTTGCCAGGACCTACTTAAGAATTTTTTGCCCCAATAAGTTTTCCTCAGATTTTCTTCTAGCACTTGATAGTCTCAGGTCTTACATTTAAGACTGATTTATTTCCAGTTGTTTTAAAAGCTTGCAAAGCTATTTTGAGGTATGAGCAAGGTTGCAAATGTCTAACTTTTTGAAAATAGCAATTTTTCATTATGGTTTTAGGGGTTAGGATTGTATTATCACCAACATGCATTTTACCAGAAAAGCTTTGCTAAGGTCACTCATGTTTATTTCCTTGCCCTTGGCATGAGCTACAGTGGGAAGAGTGCTGCAGCCCAGCCCTAGCCAATGCCACATGAGAGGGACTGTGCTGCAAGCTTCTGAGAAGGTTTCTCTCACATCTAGAAAGAAGCTTTTAAGATTCGGCGGCCCCTCTTCTTCAAGTGGCTCTTGTCCTGTTGCCCTGGGAGATCTAAAATTGCTGCAGCAGCCTCCACTCAGCCTGAGGATGACATCAATACACAGAAGAAGAGTCAGGAAAAGATGAGAGAAGTTACAGATGCTCCTGGGCGACCCCCAGAGCTTACCATTCCTTAGACTTCTTGATGTGGTGCTAACAGATTTGTATGTGAAATGAGACAGTTTCCTGATTCCCCTTGCAGGACTTGCGACAGGGGTGTGGGTCACCTGTTCAAACTCCTTGAGGGAGGGGGAGCATGGAGATGGGCAGGTGCACAGGCCAAGGCAAGCGCTTTGCGCTCTGACTTCATGGTAGGGTCTAGGGCTGGGTGCCTGCAACCACAGTGTTACAAAGCTCTTTCAGCTTTGCCATCTGCAGACGGCTTGAGTCTGCAGTTCCATGGACTCTCTGATTTATCTCAAAGGCAGAGGGCCAGTTTGACAGCTTTCTATATCCCAAGCACTTGCCAGGCATCCCAGAAGAGTCAGACCACATGTGGGCTCAAAGGATGAGTGCAAGATTTTATTGAGTGGTAGAGGCATCTCTCAGCAAGATGGATGGGGAGTTGGAATGGGGGAATGGAGTAGGAAGGTGATCTTCCCATGGAGTCAGGCTGTCCAGTGGCTGGACGCTTCTCCAATCCCCTAAGGCCAAACTCCTTTCAGTGTCCAATGCCCCTCCTCTTCTCTCTTTCTGGGTGTCATTGTTCTGCCGTCCATCTGGTTGCCTCCTTGTCTCCTCACCTGCTGGTCTGCCCTGGACCTTAGGTTTGGGGGTTTATATAGGGTCAGACTGGAGGCATGGTGGGCCAAAAGGGAAATTTTGGGGGTGTGAAAACTGAAATGTCTGTTCTCATTTAGGGGCACAGGTATCCAGGCTGGAGGGTGGGACCTTTGCTGGGAAATCACCCTCTTCTGCCCAGTATTTCCCTGTCTCCTGTCCATATCACGTGGAGTTTCAGCCATTCAGAAATAGGTTTTTCTCACCTGGTTTTATGCTAATCAAAACAACTATAAAAATTGATAATTTTCTCTTTACAACCTCCCCTGCTGTTGACCTATGCAGGAGAAGTCAGAAGGTGTGCAAGCTGCTGAGTTACTCTGACTGCCTCAAGTAAAATAACAAACAGTGCAGAAGAGGCAGGCATCTCAAAAAGTGCTTGGTGGAATCGTCACTCATCCAGAGTGAACACGGTGACACAGTTGTTTCTTCAGAGATCATTCTATGAAAAAATTGAGCAATGTGGAATTTACTTTAAATTTCATGGGTTGTGAAATTTCATCTAATGTCATAATTAAAACTTCCTACATATTGCTTTAGGCATCTCTCTCTTTTTCCCCAAAATTTTCTCCAGGGCATCCGCAATACCTCAGCCTCCTCCACAGCCTCCCAGCTCTTCCTTTTTCCTCCTGTACGGCTTTTGGCGTCCCACCATTTTCCACAGCAGTGCAGCAAACTGTGAGTTTCCACAGCCTCTCACAGACATGACTTCACCCACAAACCTCTGTGAGACTCAAGCGTACCCCTTATTCTTCACATAGATCCTCTTCACCCCAGAGAATTGAGTCAACCAAACAGGAAATCTCAGGACAAACAGTGCTGGCAAACATCATTTTGTTTAAAGTATCACATCAATATATATTTGTTGAGAAAATATTCAAGTTCTTTGCAAACTGTAACACTTGTTTAGGAAAAAAGATAGGGAGAAGAAATTAGGATCAGTTATTTACTTGAGGTACATGAGTGTTCTTCATGTATGACTCAAGGACATCCCACTTCTTTCCTCCCCGGTCTTCCATCTTCCATCTGCTTTCCTCCTCCTTCCCATCTCCCTTTCCTCATGTTCCTCCCCCTCTCCCTCACCTATAGGACTGAGAATTCCTGCGGTCTCCTGAGATCAGTTTCTTTCCCCCCGATTGTATACAAACTGTGGAAAGTTTTAGTTCTTGTTGACTCCACGACCCACATTAGTCAGGCAGAAGCCCCCGTGTACAAGGTACCCGTTGAGCCTTGGCAAGGTGCATGACACACACTTGATTACTGGAGAAATGATGAGTAGACAATGACAAATAGAAGAGGGGAGCTTTGAGCCTGAGCTCTCTGGAGCATAAGAGTGGTTGAGGTTTGGCACTTGCCACCTAGATTTCACACAACGTGTCAGGAATCCTGGATGCCCAGAAAGAAACCTGTTCCACGGCTGGAGCCCCAACATAGAGCTTTCACTTAGGCAGTGTTGAGCAATAATATGTGGTTGGAGCTTTGCAGAGGGTCCCCATAGGTGCATTGCGTAACGAAGCTGTGGGAGAAAGGTCTCACCCCTAACAATTCCAGAATTATAAATCTACCAGCCGCTTGCAACTTCAGCGTGGAAAAGCCAGGGGCATTAAACTCCAAACTGTGAGAGCAGCCATGTGGGCTGAACCCTGCAAAGCCACAGGTACAGTGCTGCCCAAAGCCCCAGAAGCCTACCCCCAGCACCAGTGTGCCCAGAATGAAGGATATGGAGTCAGGAAGATGATTCTGCAGCTTTAAGATTTAATTTCTGCCCTGTTGAGTTTATGACTTGCATGAAGCCCCTTCTTCTCTTTCAACTGATATTTCCCTTTTGAAATGAGATTGTTCAACCGCTGCATATAAAACCATTGTAATTTTGAAGTAAATAACTTGTTTTTGATTTTACAGGCTCACAGCTGATAGAAATTTGTCTTGCATCTCAGATAAATCTTTGCATTTTAGACATTTAAGTTGCTTCTCAACCTGATAAGGCTTTGGAGATTCTTGAGATAAACTGATTGGATTTTGTATGTAAGAAAGAAGTTTATGTCTTCAGCTTTTTGTCCTTTATATCCTCAACTAACAATATTTTGGGGTGTCTATGATTTCTTGCTAAAATTTGGATTCCCGTTTCAATTTATCTTGTGCATAGTCTGTAATTATTTTATTTGTAGTTACCATTGACATGACATACTGCATCCCATAGTTATACCATCCACTTTGAAATCCCAATGTGAATTTAACTTCGATTCCATTCAAAAACTCTACTTTTCTACAGCTATGTTTCCACTTCACATTATTGATGTCACTAATTACAACTTTATACATGGTGCATATGTTAACAGAAATGTATTCTTATTCGTACACATTTGTAAAGTAATTCTTGAAGAAAATGAGAGTAAAAAGAAAATTTCATAAATACATGTTTCCATGTTTTTCATACACCTACCTTTACGAGAGGTCATTATAACTCTATATGACTTCATGTTGCTGTCTAAAATTCGTTCATTTCAAAGTGAATTGCTCTCTTTAGCATTTCTTATAGGGCAGTTCTAATGGCATAGAACTCCTGCAGCTTTTACATCACATAGTCTTAATAACTTTTTGTTTTTAAGAAATAATTTGGCTGGGTGCGGTGGCTAATGCCTGTAATCCCAGCACATTGGGAGGCCAAGGTGGGTGGATCACACAGTCAAGAAATAGAGACCATGCTGGCTACCGTGGTGAAACCCTGTCTCTACTAAAAATACAAAAATTAGCTGGGCGTGGTTGTGCACACCTATAGTCCCAGCTACTTAGGAGGCTCAGGCAGGAGAATTGCTTGAACCTGGGAGGTTTAATGAGCTGAGATCACATCCCTGCAATGAGCTGAGATCACACCACTGCACTCCAGCCTAGTGACAGAGCAAAACTGTCTCAAAATAATGATGATGATGATAATAATAATAATAATTTTTTGCCAAATATGGAGTTATTGGGTGAAATTTTTTTTAATTGATCACCTTAAATATATCACCTACTATATCCTCCAAAGACTCTCATAAGAAATCTGTGGATTACCTTGTCCAGGAAACCTTGTACCCCATGAGTCATGTTTCTCTTCCTACTTTTTGTTTTGTTTTGTTTTGTTTTCTTTCTTTATTTTTTTTTAGGGGATGGAGTTTTGCTCTTGTTGCCCAAGCTGAAGTGCAATGGTGCAATCTCAACTCACTGCAACCTCCGCATCCTGGGTTTAAGCTATTTTCCTGGCTTAGCCTCCCAAGTAACTGGAATTACAGGTGTGCACCCCCATGCCCGGCCAATTTTTTGTATTTTTAGTATAAATAGTGTTTCACCATGTTAGCCAGGCTGGTCTCAAACTCCTGACCTCAGGTGATCCACCCACCTCAGCTTCCCAAAATCTCTTGCTATGTAAAGATTATCTCTGTCTGGTTTTTAGAGTTGGATGATAACACATATAGGTCTGAGTCTCTTTGAGTGTATCCTATATGCAGTTCTTTAAGTTGCCTGAATTTGTAGATTCTTGTCTTTAACCAATTTGAAAAAATTTTGATGATTTTATTCTCCAAATAATCTCTCTACCACCATGGGTTTGCACTTCTCCTTCTGGGAATCCAGTACTATCATACTGGTTGGCTTGAAGGTGTCCCATAAGTCCCATAGGACCTGTTCACATTTCTTTATTCTTGTTTGCTGTCCTTAGACGCAGGAATTTCAAGTGTGGTATCCCTATGTGCATTGAACATATCTTCATCCTTCTCAAATTTGCTACTGAAACACCCACTGGTGAGTTTTTCATTCAGGTATATTTTTTAGCTCCAATTTATTTCCTTTTCTTTTTTATAGTTTCTGTATTATGACTATATTTTGATTTTCTTACTTTTTCAGATTTTCTGTAGTTCTTAATCCATAGTTTTCATTAGCAATTTTAGCATATTTAAGACAGCTGTTTAAATGCTTCTCAACTAATTTTAATGCCTGTGATTCTTCAGGAATGATTTCTATTAATTTATTTTCTTTCCCATAATGGACTGTGATTTCTTGTTTGTTTGTATGCCTTGCTATTTTATTTGGTTTTTTTTGCGCCGGAGTGTTGCTCCGTCACCAGGCTGGAGTACAGTGGTGCCATCTTGGCTCACTGTAAACTCTGCTCCTGGGTTCAAGTGATTCCCCTGCTGTAGCCTCCCGAGTAGCTGGGACTACAGGCATGTGCCACCATGTCCGGCTATTTTTTTTATTTTTATTTTTATTTTTTTTTTTAAGTAGAGACATGGTTTCTCCATGATAGCCAGGATGCTCTCAGTCTCCTGACCTTGTGATCTGCCCTCCTTGTCCTCCCAAAGTGCTGGGATTACAGGTGTGAGCCACTGCATCTGGCCTGTATGCCTTGTTATTTTATTTAACTGGGCATTTGAAAAAATAAAACATCTTTTTTAGTGTATATAGATTTGTTCTGTCATGACAGTCACCAACTCATAAGTGTGGCAGGTTCTCAGTCAAGGCATCAGCCCTACATAAAACCTCAAGGCCTTCTTAGTTTGTTTCTGAACACGCACCTACATGGATTGTTTTTGCCATTTTATTTTTCACCAAATAACCAATGGCTTTTGAATCACTTGCTGTTACAAAATTTTGTATCCCAGTTTCTCCTCAGTGGCTTAGATGGACTATTGCATGTCTCTTCTCCTAGTGTTTTGCCTGTAACATCTGTATGTGTATAGTCACCCTGAGTCTCTACTGAGCCACTCCATAAATAAATAAGTTTATTTCACTCAATTTTAGATATTTTCTGATGTTTCCATGAGTCATATGGGAGTCTTATAATCCACCATCTTGTTGAAATTATCCTCTGTGAAAAATTTCAATATCTTTATAATATTACATTTATGTCAATGTATAACAATTTACCTATGTTTCAATTTCTGTTTGTTTTATGAAAAAGCAAATAGAAGCAATCAGGGCACTGCAAGTTGTGACTACTCCAAGGTGTGAATCATGGATCATGCAAATTACATTCACGTTCTAACCTGCCCTCCAAAGGGAGGATAAAGTAAAAATTATCCCATGTGAGGATTATTCACCAGTTTATATGTCATTAGTTACCAGTTTTTCTTTATGAATAGTGTTTAACAATATTATAAAGTATATCTAATAGTTATCAGGTTTTTGGCTTGTTACTTTTTGATAGTAACTTATAAAACTGGCTGGAAAAGACAAATAAGATAAGGCACAGTTTGCGTGTTACAAATTATATCCAAAGTCCAAAAGCTGTTAATAAGAAATCCTCCAGTAAAACCACATGAAATTTTATTTTTTATTTACACCCACATCGGGATTACAAGTTTATTGGGACTGCACCTTGATCAGGAAGGGATATTTCTCTTACAAGGCTAATAAGAAAGAAACAATAAATTTGCTGATGAAAACAGTAATGCATTTAAAAATTTTAACTTTAGGCCAGGCGCAGTGGCTCACGCCTGTAATCCCAGAACTTTGGGAGGCCGAGGCAGGCAGATCACGAGGTCAGGAGATTGAGACCATCCTGGCTAACACAGTGAGACCCCGTCTCTAATAAAAATACAAAACAATTAGCCGGGCATGGTGGTGGGTGCCTCTAGTCCCAACTACTTGGGAGGCTGAGGCAGTAGAATGTTGTGAACCAGGAGGCAGAGCTTGCAGGGAGCCGAGATTGTGCCACTGCACTCCAGCCTGGGCGACAGAGCAAGACTGCATTTCAAAAAATAAATAAATAAATAAAATAAACTTTAATTTTCAACTGAGGGCAATATTTCAGTGAAATGCTCATTAGTCATTCCTTTAAACTGTGTGTGTGAGAGAGAGAAAAATGAAAATTAATCATTTCAAATAATGCAAGATACAGAAGGAACATCACCATGGAACAAACAAAAAAGAGCTTTGTAGCTGGAGGTTTCTACAGTCTTATGTAAACTCGCAATTTGTTCTACAAATCTCTTTGAATAATTTATGTCTCATTAATAGAGACTTGGAATAGCAAAAATACTTCAGAGAGAAATTAATGAGTGTATCATGACTGCATAATAATTTACTTAGGAATTTTCTTAGATAAGAAACGGTTGAACTGGATTCAATTTTTATCATAGCTTATGTAAGACTGCCTCTGTCCCTCCTCTCACATGCCATTGGTTAACAAGCAGACAGTGTGTTCAGGGGCGTTGCCTGCTCATTGGTCTTATAGCCTGTGAGGGAGGAAGAAAGACACATTTGCCAGTCAGGCCAGTGACAGAAATGGATTCGAAACATCAGTGTGTGAAGCTGAATGATGGTCACTTCATGCCTGTCCTGGGATTTGGCACCTATGCGCCTGCAGAGGTAACACTAATGTTTTTAGTGTTGAGAGTTAAAGGAGCAAAGCTAGAGTAAGTGGAAGCTGACCAGGTTGTCAGGCTAGAGTAAGTGGAAACTGACCCAAGTTACTCTGCATGACTTCCCTTTAAACGTCAGTCTTTGTTCTGCAATGCAGTCTGGTCACAGAGTCATCTACTGCTTATTTGGGGCACTTTTTTGTCTTCTGTTTATGTTTATTTCACAGCTTGTCAGAGTCTATAAAACTCAGCAGAAAGAACACGGCCTGACGGTTCCCTCTCTTGAAGATTGATTGCAATGGGAGTGGTTTCTCTGTTTCTTTGTATAGTTGAACAGATATTTACTTCTTCCAAGAAGGCACAATTCAGAGGAATCTTTATGGCAAAAGTTAGTGGAGACAGGTTGCATGAAATCTGTTAGGAGAGTATCACTGTTCTGATGGGCAGCCTCGTGCACCAAACTGTAATACTAGAGCTGGACTAAAAAGAATTTCCCATGTACTACTCTCACCTCTGGGAAAATTACCTGAAAGGATAAAATGTCCTCATTTTAAGAAAAAAAAAAAAAAATACTAGAACGTAACAAGGAAAATTTAAATTCTTTGTCTTTGTTTATATGGGTCAGATTTGTATCAAAATATTATAACAGAGAAATTTCTTGTTTCTCTGACAAGAAAATTAATGGAATAGATTTTATTTTCTAGGCTTAGCTCTTTCTACACTGGAAGAAAACTTGTATTTCAAGACTGTCGTGGGAATACAATATGTATGAATAGGGACTAGTTATATAAAATTTGAGTCTCACATTTCTCATCTATATGATATAAGGATTTACAAAGGGACATTTTGAAGACCATTGACAGGAGTGGTTTACTTTGAATTATAAATTAGCATGGAGAAGAAGTAAAGATGAGAACATCACTGAAACTCCAGCCTTGGTAAGCCTTTGAGTGCTCGCACAACAAGGAAATGGTCAAGGATGATATGAGGAGTGGGCTGTGAGACCCAGTATCTAGTTCCTTGTAATTTCGTGGGAAAAAGAAAGCCTCCGAAATACTTTTAAGATGGGAAAACAGTTTGCTTTGTTTCTGTTTTTGTCATTTAAAAGATATGCTTTCAAATCTGTATCCATATTTGTTATGTAAGTCAATAATTGTAACTTTCACTGCAATCATGTTTCCTAAAAGAGTTGACTTGAATTTATGGAGCTGAACCCCATTTTGCTAATCACTTACTCCGTGCAGTCTATTTCTTGTATATACAAATCAATATCCTTAGAGTATACATCTCTGCTCCAAGTATTTAGTTCTGTCATGTAGACAGAATGGCCAAAGGCTGGGTAGAAAAGACAACATAATAGACTGCTATCCATAGATAGACAGGCCTGTTTCCAATATAAACCTGCTGGTATCTGATAAGGTGGATTTCTCTCTATTTCCTAACTTATAAGAATGGTGGCTATAAGTAACTGCTTGTGCAAACTGTGGAGTTTCTGTGCACCTGCTTTCCTTTTGGAGACTGGAAGTTTTGTGTCTGCTAGGCAGAGTGAGTCAATGTAAGCAGTCCCAGACAAAATCTTAATAATGGAGTATGTAGAGAGCATCTCTTGTAGACAACAGTTCACATACATTGACAATATGTGATGCTGGATAAAGTCAGAGCGTTCTGTGCAGCAATATAGTGGGAGAGGAATCACAGGAGCTTACACTGCATTCCTTCATAATTCCTTCCATGTGGCTATTTCCCCTTCCCTCCCTCCCTCCCTCCCTCCCTCCCTCCCTCCCTTCCTTCCTCCCTTCCTTCCTTCCCCCCTCCCTTCCTCCCTTCCCTTCTTTCCCTTCCTTTCTTCCCTTCCTCCCTTCCTTTCTTCCCTCCCTTCCTCCCTCCCTCCTTCCTTCCTTTATTTCTCTGTTTCTTTCTCTCTCTCTCTCTTTCCTTTTTCTTCTTTCTTTCCTTCTTTCTGAAATGGAGTCTTGCTCTGTCGCCCAGGCTGGAGTGAGCGGCACGATCTCGGCTCACTGCAAGCTCCGCCTCCCGGGTTTACGCCATTCTCCTGCCTCAGCCTCCCGAGTAACTGGGACTACAGGGCCCTCCACCTCGCCCGGCTAGTTTTTTTGTGTTTTTAGTAGAGACGGGGTTTCACCGTGTTAGCCAGGATGGTCTCGATGTCTTGACCTCGTGATCCACCTGCCTCGGCCTCCCAAAGTACTGGGATTACAGGTGTGAGACACTGAGCCCGGCCATTCCTCGTGTTAATTTCACCATACTAAAAATAATTAAGATTATATCTATAACTATAGGTTGCGTCCTGTTAATTTTTCAAAAAAATCACTGAACCTGAAATTATATTGGGGACAGTTCCAGGTTAGTGATCAAGCAGTGATTTTCTGTGACTGCAGAAGTTCCTGCTATGCCCAACCTTTATTACTAACTGGGAAAGACCCAGGCTGACTGGGATGGACTTATAATTCTACATATAGAACTCATCCAAGAAAGAAGGAAAAGCTGATTTTTGTGAACGTCACTGCTTGTGCCTGAACTAACCCTCAGGCACATTAGTCAGAAAATACTACCTTTGGTTGCTCCCCCAGGTTCCTAAAAATAAAGCTCTAGAGGCCACCAAATTGGCAATAGAAGCTGGGTTCCGCCATATTGATTCTGCTCATTTATACAATAATGAGGAGTACGTTGGACTGGCCATCCGAAGCAAGATTGCAGATGGCACTGTGAAGAGAGAAGACATATTCTACACTTCAAAGGTACCGTGCCTATGATGAGCTTGTGTGCACATATGTTTATGGTAATTGTGTGGAGGTGGCAATTCTATGACTGGATCCATAGTTGAGGGTGAATTGTGCTTATTTATTTCAAATTATTCACAATTATTCATGTAGTAAAACTAAAATCAAAAGCAGGAAATGAAGATGACTTTCTCATCTTTGCAGCGTTCCAATTCATGACTTCAACGTGCCTTTCTTTTCTGAGCTCAGCACAGATCAGTATGGTTTAACATGGAATATAGAATCAGAAAGAATCCTAATCATATTATATTATTACTTACCTCCTGGGTGAGTTTCTTACATTTGTTACGATTCTCAGTTTCCATTATTGTGTTGATCATACCGAGAGAGAAAGCAATATAAGCAAGCTCTGTGAGTATTAAATAATAATGCCTACATTGTCTCAAATTGTGTCCAGCCCAAGTTGACATATTAAAAACTGTGTTTGCTTCCTAAACTTCTAAACCACAAAGATACTTAGTCTTGCCCACTGGGCTGAATAGATGAAATAATTACACTACTAACATGAGTTGTAAAACATACCAAAGATAATTCAGATAATGGGTATGCTTATGATTTGATAATAATTTTTACCCTTTGAGTAATTTCACTCTTTCATTCAATATATGTACTAACAATATATCCAACATATTACAAAGTTCATCAGGATATGGCAGAACGAAAGTCATCACAAGAAGAGAGAGAATAAGTTTGCCTGTGGTCATTGTGAAGTAGTAGAAAATGTCTAAATATTAGGTGGAGCAAACTAGTAAAATTGGCTCAAGTTTTCATTACACAACTTCCTTTCTCTCACCTCTGCAGCTTTGGTGCAATTCCCATCGACCAGAGTTGGTCCGACCAGCCTTGGAAAGGTCACTGAAAAATCTTCAATTAGACTATGTTGACCTTTATCTTATTCATTTTCCAGTGTCTCTAAAGGTAGGCAGCTTGTGTGATCAAATTTATTTCACTTTTGTTGTCAGTATAAATATTGTTCTCATGGATATTTGAACTAAGCATTTTCCTAGATTGTTTTCATGGATATTTGAACTAAGCATTTTCTTAGGAGGACATAGGGATTATAACATGGAAGAAGAGCCCTAAACATAACTCCTAATTCCCTTTCTATTGAATACATTTTGAATCCGTACTTCCGTGATGCATGTCTACAAGAAAAGAGAGTGCAGAATCCTCAAAGCCTCTGCCTCAAAAACTTGAGGACATGACAATCATCTTGTTGAAGGCACAAGGTCTTAGTTATGACTCCTGAGTTCACCTTTTGGGATGTTAACAGACACAGAGTTTCATGAAGTTGTGGTGTCCAGAAAAGCTGTTGCACATAGGGTGAACAATGAGTTTCCATCTTCTTGCCTCTTTTCAAGGGGCAAGAATTCAGTCTGAGTGTGTCTTAAACTACAAACCTTCATGGGAAACCTTGTTGCTTCTGCTTCCTCTTTTTTCACACTGGAGTTTTTATTTTTGCTTAGCCATGAATTCTTGTGTCATTCATAATTTTGTTTTAAGGTTACAGAAAACTACTCAGACTAGTTAATGCAAGGGTGTATTAGATATAAAAATGGGAAGTCAAAGCCATGGCTACATTCAGAATTTGATAAAATCTCTAAAAATGTATCCTTTCTCCATCCTTATCTCTACTTTATTACAAAAAGCTTTTTAAATATTTGTTCCAACCTTTTTCATTGATGGCATTTATGGCTTTGGAGCACTTTCAGGCTCATGGTCATTACCGTGAGCTCCTGTGCATCTCCCAACTTCCAAACTAGCCTTGAAAACACCTCCATGGACCATGATTGGTTCATAGTCCTGTCCATGGAACATCACATGTTCAGGGAGATAAAGAACTCTGATAGTGGCATCTGGGTCAAAAGTACAATCCTTTATTCCTGGATATCAAGGTCTTTTGCAGTTGAAGAGAGGTATTGTCACAGAGAAAATTATAAGAGCAGAAGAAAGTAATGTAAGTCAATGATGACACTCCATTAGCAACCAGAAAGATGGTATCTATTTATACATATAATAGTTATAAGAGATTAGAAGAAGTCTGTCCCTGAAGACATTCCTCATACCTTCATATGTAGCACACTTTGTACATATCACTCTCAGGAGCATTGCGTCACCTACCTCAAGGAGGATTAGTGTCCTTAAATGTACCCAGAGCATGGCTATGTGTGGGGAAATTTATGTGGGGAAATTGATTTGTGACATCACTAAATTGACTGCTTCTACTTCAGCCAGGTGAGGAACCGATCCCAAAAGATGAAAATGGAAAAGTACTATTTGACACAGTGGATCTCTGTGCTACATGGGAGGTGAGTGCTTGGAGGAGAGCACAGATAAGAAAGATGAGATAGGAGACATCTGGTTCCTATCTTCCAAGTGCAAGAATGGAAAATGCACCATTGGATCAAAAACTTAGGAGTTTTACAAAGGTAGTTTTTGTAAGCAGTAAGGAAAAAGAAATGACAGGCATACAAAAGAGAGAAGTGGAGGAGAAGGGTTGGGGGTAAGGAGGACTGGGATTTCTTTCCTTGCCTGTGCACTAATCTCTCCAGTTTCCTAAGGAGGAAACAAATTCTTCCTCTTGCAATCACTATCTTCTTCCCCAATTTTCTGTTTTATTTTCTCCCTTTTAAGAACCACGGCTACATAGTTTGATTGTCATATCTAGACAGTTGTTTCTTTCACAGTTCTGTGTCACATTTATCTTGATCTTCAGTTGACTACACTAATGACACCTCACAATTCCTTTTCCCCAGGCCATGGAGAAATGTAAAGATGCAGGATTGGCCAAGTCCATCGGGGTGTCCAACTTCAATCGCAGGCAGCTGGAAATGATCCTCAACAAGCCAGGGCTGAAGTACAAACCTGTCTGCAACCAGGTGAGCGCCCTCAGCCTCCTATCTTTTCTACTCTTCATGCCCCTCTTTCTGTCCTATTGCCAAGTATCCATTCGTTTAGTCCCACTTATCTTTGTAAAAGAAAAGATTCTAGAGAGCAAAGCCTCTGTCTAGAAGGGCATAGAGGGCTCCTACAGGTACCCAGCTTAGAAAAGTCTTATGGAAATGTGTTGTAACTTTGATGCTGAATTGTGAGTTATATTTAGGGGAAGTCAGTTCAATCAAGGAGGCCAAGGATTGTCAATTAGATTCAGGGAAAGGTGGACTTACCCCCAAGCTATGAAAGATGACCAGAGAGTGGATGGGTCAAGTTGATTTGGAGGAAATTGTGCATAGATATGAAGCCATGAAAAGATGGAATGAGCAGTACATAAGGAGAGAGTGAGAGCAAGAGAAGAGAAATACTAGGGATTTTCATGGGATTCAGATGTCTCAGTGCCTCTTGGTATCTCTGCTTTCACACTCCTTGACCCAGGGCATAGATACACTAAAAATTATCTGCAGACAATGAAGGTCATCCATGATAGAAAGAGAAACTGACATGTTTATGGAGATATCTGTTCACAGTGGATGAAATCAACGCTGAGGAAGGTTCAGTAGAACATCGAGCTGACCAATGACTGCCCCGCTCCTAGTCTGCTGCTGTTCTTTGGAGTCTGTCACGCAATCAGCTGCTTAAACACATCTATTCTATGCGTGGTTCTTTCATAGCCTAGACATAATTCCATCTTTTCCTTGCATCCTGATTGATGATTCCAGGCCTCCTTGATCAAACTGACTGCCCCCAAGTGTTACACACATTTCAGCATTAAAGTCACCACACCTTTCCCAGTACCTTACACTTTTTTGTTTTATTTCATTTTTTAAAATTTAGAGTTAATAAGTAAAGATCAACAGTGGAAATACATAATGTATAAAATGTGTGAATTTGGTATAATGATATGGTGCCATGATAATTACATAAAAGCAATGAGAAATTAATGTGGTTTTAATACTAGTAGTTCTCCAATATTTTAATATGGCAATTTTCAAACTTTCCAAAAATTTGATAAAAATACTACTGGAGGCCCATGTTACCATTTATGTTCAAAATTACTACCATTTTGCAATGTTATATAGGGATATATTTGCATAAATATATATAATGTTTCTAGAACCTTTTCCAGGTAAATCGTAAAGATGACAATTGACCCCTAGAAACCTCTCCAAGCATGTCACAGGAATGAAGATATTCTCCCAGTTACAGTGTCATTACTGTATCTAAGAACATCATCTACAGCGCCCTCATGTCATTTGGTATCCAGTCTATATTTGAATTTTCCATTGTTTAATCAAAATGTCTTTTGTAGCTCTTCTTTTTTTAACCAGAATTCCGTTGTTTTCGTACCATTGTATTTTGATATCAGTTAACTTGTTTTTCCCAGTTATTGAAGGTTTCTGTAAATTAGAAGTTAGATGAGAGTGTTTTATTACATTGGTTTAAACCTTTGGGGCAAGAAAATGCTTTTATCGTGCCTTGTTTTTCAAACTGCACCACACTAGACTGCATACAATCACAGAATGCCCCACTAGCAGTGAAGCTAGTTTTAAAAACTTGGTTAAACTAACAATGGTCAGATCTGTTGTTTTTAACACGTTTTCTCTTTAACGATTACTAGTAATCTGCTGGGGGATAATTATCGACAGAATTCGTCATAGTCCCATCACAAATTTTCACATATGATTGAGTATACATCAGTGATTTGAACTTTTTTGTATTGTATTTCTGTTTTCTTGTTTGTTATTTCCTTGGGTTTTTTACAGAAAATTTTCAATTTTAACCACTTGTTTAACTACTCTTACCTGACATTTTACTAAAAATAGTTCTCAACAAGTAAAACTAATAAACTATTATTCCGCTAAGTCCGGGTAAAAGTTAATGTCTTCCTTCAATTAGCAATATACTGAGAATGTAATTACTATAATGACCACCATCAGAGTAGACAAATATTTGTGTTCTTTTTCTCATTCTCTCACTAATTACTATAGACTCATGGATTTTTGTCCTATGCTTTTTAATTCATTTTACTTATTTTTCAATGCTCATATCTACTCAGCAGGTATATATGTACATATATATATATATATATGAGAAAGAAGAATTTGGTCAAAGACTCCTGAGGGTAGGTCTAAAAGACAAAAGCACTTGTGTCACAGGAAACCCACTGGTGACATTTGAGATGTCACCATACAAATCCATCATGCAAAAAGGAAAAGTAATGAAAGATTATTAAAAGTATCAGTATTTATACATATATGTATGTTTTCTAGTTCATCCATTATATATGGATATATATATGTATCTCATAGATGGCATTTATGATATATATAAAATATGTTAGATGAATTAGAAAACATACATATATATGTATACATTTTGGTTATTAATTAGGAAACTAGTCCTTTTGTCTTTCAGACCTGCTCTCATGACTCTTTGACCAAATTCTTGATTTCTGGCGCGATATGATGCCCAAAGCTCAAAGAATCTTACCTCATCCCAGCTCTGAAATTGGCCGTGTCTCCTTCTAGTGGTCAGAGTTAGGGAGAAACCAGGATAGGGTTCGTAGAGTTGCTTGTGCTCAGAAATAACATTTCTGTTTTCTTAGGAGAGAGGGGCATAAAATTTATTTTTATGAAAAAGATCATTTCTTGACAATAATATTCTCAGTTCAAATTTAATGCTCTATATTATTCGGCTTCTTTTACTTTGGTGATTTTAATATTAATACAATTTTTGGATTATCTGATGCTTTTCCATCTTGCTCATCTGCAGGTGGAATGTCATCCTTACCTCAACCAGAGAAAACTGCTGGATTTCTGCAAGTCAAAAGACATTGTTCTGGTTGCCTTTAGTGCTCTGGGATCCCATCGAGAAAAACCATGGTAACAAGAGCAACAGGAATTTTACGTAAAACATTGTTTTGATTTAAAAAAATTTAATTAGCTCATGCTGTTTCCTGGAGTTCACTGACAGCTGATTTGGGATGAGGGAAGAATTTGCATTTCTGACAAGATCCCAGGTGATGTTGAGGTTGCTGTTCAGGGGCCTCACTTGAGAAGCTCTGGTGCAGAGTGGACGCCTTAGTCTGTTTAGGGAGTCACCTCACAAACTGTATCCCCAGCCTCAGGGCTTCAGCATTTCTGCCTTTCCTTCCAGGGTGGACCAGAACTCCCCGGTTCTCTTGGAGGACCCAGTCCTTTGTGCCTTGGCAAAAAAGCACAAGCAAACCCCAGCCCTGATTGCCCTGCGCTACCAGCTGCAGCGTGGGGTTGTGGTCCTGGCCAAGAGCTACAATGAGCAGCGGATCAGAGAGAACATGAAGGTGAGGAGCCGGGCTGTGGGCCGCAGGGCTGCTGCACAGTGTCCTTCACACGTGTACTTCTTGTAAGGCTCTCAGGACACCCTTGGGCCAGCTCCATTTCCCTGTATTTCCTATGCATGAACTCTTTGTGTACATCATAAGGATTTCTTCTACTCTGGCACAGGAGAGGCAACACAGGTGGAGAGAAACAGGATGGCATCAAAACCAGAGATTTGAATTAGCATTAAGTCAGTGATATCCACATCCCTCTGTTAGGGATATGTCCTTTTCTTTATTTTCTATAATGAGGTGTTTGATTAAATGTTTTTTAGTCTCCAAATCGTTGTTGTTGTTGTTGTTTTTGTATATTTATGTAGTATAAATTCCTTATATTTATTCTCTTAGAATTTTATCTTTGTGAATTGTTTCTTTAAGTCTGCCTTTTTTTTTTTTTTTTTTTTTTTGTGAGGTGGTTGTCTTTATTTTATGTGTAGGAGACCATATTATACCAATATCTAAGGTTATAAAACAAACCCAGTTAACACAGAGGCTTAATGCAAAAGCATTTATTGAGCTCAAGATTCCATGGTTAGAAAATTAGCCTGGGCTCAGCCTAAACTCAGCCCAGTCCTTCTGTTCCTGGCCGGGCTCTCATGTGCATGCAGGGCAGTGAGGCAGCTCTGCTTCAGGATGTCCATGGGGCATCTGTCTGAGCGCCCCCATTTCCCATGCAGTTCTTTATCCTCCAGTCATCCAGCCCAGGGTTAGTCTCAGAACCAGGCACGACCCCAAGGCAGTGAGTGGACACGTGCAAAGCATTTTCATGTCTAGGCTCAGAGCTGCCATTGCTTCTGGGAAATTCTATCACCTAATGCAAGTTATAGGATAGGTCAGACTCAAGGGGTGGGGAAATACACACCACCTCTTATTGTGACCTCTTATTGGAAGGAGCTGGAAATTCATAGAACCAAGCAAGTGGATACAGGGACATGTGATTGTTAGAGGGCATGTTCCTAATTAATCTATCAGTTATATGATATGTGTGAAATACTATATTAATAGGTATATGTATGAATATGAATATATGTAAATTGATGTATTATTTCATATATTCTCAAGAATACATCCAAGTCTCTAAAGAATTAATATCCAAATACATACACATGTATGTTTTCTAATTAGTTATATATAGATACATGAAATATGCATCATATGTGGTGTATATATTGTAAATCCTATGTCATATATATGACATATATCACATATATGTATATGTCACTGTTTTCTAAAACCTTAAGTAAAATCAGTGTAGAAATCCATAGGATACTCTGAAATAATGACATAGAGAATGAGAATGAGAAAGTAAAAAATGACAATGAAACAATAGATGAATCTAGGTAATAGCATTCACTATATGATTTTAAAAATATTTTTAGACATTAGAAAACTGACAAAACAAAAAGGAAATGTCATGAAAGACTGTGGAAATTATCAGTATTTATACATGTGTGTATGTTCTCTAATTCATCTAGTATACATAGATATATATATGACATATGTGTTATATATGTTCAATTAGAAACCACATATATATGTATTTATTCTGAATATTAATTCTTTAGAGACTTGAATGTATTCTTGAAATAACATCTTCCAAATTTTACCTGTGTTGTCATATTCTCTGTGGTTATGTTTTCACAAACAAAAGTTTCTATCCTTCATGTAGACTCATTTTTCATGCCTCTTTCTTGTGGTTGGTGAGTTTTGTGTCTTATCCTATATTGGGACTATCACAATATTTTACTGTGTTTTCTTACAAAATTATTAATATTCTTTCCTTATAAATTTGGTTAATTCAAATGGGATTGACTTTTTAAATACTATATGAAATAAGGATCCAAACATGCATACCTAATTTTTGAATTTTTAGCAAAATCTCCCACCAACATTTATTGAGAAGTTCACATTTGCTCACATAACATGATTTTTTTACCTGTAACATATATGAAATTTCCATGAACAATTATCTGGCCTCTCTTCCATCTTCAATTAACTTATTTACTTTTCTGTACTATGATGTTAAAAAGTAAATTTCACTTCCAGTATGTTACAAATATTTTTCTAACTTCATTTATTTAATAATATCTTAGCTATTCTTGACTAATGTGTTATTGAAAATTTTGAATTGTCTTATTAACTTCTGCAAGCAAATACATGTTTTAGTCTCTTCTTGACATTGTAGTAAGCCTGCAGATCAAGGTGGAGAGAACGGAATCTTTGACAATATGGAAATTTCCAATCCATGATCATAATATGAATTTCCCACTTGTTAATAAATGGTATTTTAATAAATATAACATTAACTTCATAACTTTCTCCATTACTGATAATTATAATAGTTTTTGATAAGTTTTCATTTTGTTTTGTGGGTTTCCAATATTAGAAATTTTAATAGAAATATTTAAAGAATAATGCAACACATCTTCTTACCTAGATTCATCAAGTGTTACATTGCTGTCATTTTTTACTCTCTTTCTCTCATTTTCTGTATTACTCCTTCAGTTTCCCTATTGATATATACGCTTATTTGATTTAATGTATTAAGAGTGACGTCTTTTTGATATTTAGAGTCTCCCAAATTTATGCAGGGAGTACCCATGCTTTTTTAATGTGAAATCATTAATATTTAGACAATTACAGGCTTGAGTAATGTTGAAAACTAATTTTTCCTATTATACCTGTGCATTGGAGAGATATTCAACATTAATCATCAAACCTACTAAATTATGCTAGACATTACAAAATTTGCCTCTAGATTCTTGCGCATCTTCTAGGTACATGACCCTATCATGTGGGCACAATGTCAGCCCTGTTTCTTCTTCAGCATCTTTTGAGATATTCTCTTTGTCTGCAGTGTTGTACAGCTTCAAAATATTTTATCTCGGAATGGATTTCTGCTTACTCTTCATCTGGTTTTCATTGACCCCTTGAGTGTTTAGAGAGGTCTTTCATAAATTTTGGAAACGTATCAATCTCTTAAGTATTGTCTCTGCACCCTACTGTCTGATATACTTGGTGTTTCCCAACTGGCAATGATGTAATCTAAAAATAATTAAAGTTTTCTATTACTTTGATAGGTGTTTGAATTCCAGTTGACTTCAGAGGACATGAAAGCCATAGATGGCCTAGACAGAAATATACGATATTTGACCCTTGATATGTAAGTAATTTTGGTGATGGGTGTCCTAATTTATTTTCAAAAGAAAAATGTAGGATGGGTGTTCAGAGTGACCTCCACAGCAGGGGCACAGAGGCCAATGTGAGACAGAGGTGAGACAGGAGCTTTCTGGACCTCTCCTCCTGGATTCACTCCAGAGCTCTGTTCTCTGGCAGGGAGAGTGGCCCGGGGTCAGCGTGGGTTGACTTGTGCCTCTGCTCTTATGACTTCATGGAACTTTCCAGAGCAGCCAAGATCATTGCTGAATCTGCACCTTCCATGTAGGCCTGGCATTTCTGCCACTGTCTAGTGGCCATGCTGCAGATATTGCCCATGTGGTCGCATTAGATGTTTCCAAATTTGTGCTTATATGTTGTTCTTCCCAACCTGCACAATGTCTTACCAGATGAAAGGCAGTTCCACCAACCTTGTGGGCCAGGTTCCAATTCCCACCTACTTCACATGGAATTGCTTGCCAGATCCTGTCAATTTAGCATTTTCAATCTTTTCAAACCTTTTCCCTCCTTTTCTTTGCATCTTTTCCCATGAGCCAAACACAGCATTTGCCTACAAAAATTCTGTCTTAGTGGAGCGAATAGGAGCGCTTGGCCTTGATGTTCTGCAATATGGAGATCTCAGTGCAGAGAATGAAGAAATTTTAAAATCAAATGAAGAGTGTAGATGCAAAAGCACCATTGCTGGAGATAATTTATAACCAATAACAGATGTTTACTATTCCTCTGTGTTCTAAGGTTCTAGGATTCATAGAAGGTCACTCATAAAATGAGGGAAAAAGGAAGTTGTATAACTGATGGCAGTGGAGATTTTAACAACTAATAGAGACGATGAGATAATGTGTGAAAAAAACAAGCACAATGGCATATCATAAGTACGCAAAATTTGGTAGATATTATTAGTAGTATTTTATTATTTAGAGGAAAATAACAAAATGAAAAAGGAAGTCATAAAAAAGAAAAGAAAAAGTGGCAAGCATTAGAATTTTTTTACAACCAATCAATGTTTTCTGGGATTATAAAATCAATGACTAGTGCTATTTCGTAGAATTCAAATATGATCTGGAGTAAACCACTTGCAAGCTTCTGAGTGTTTGCTCTTGGTGTAATCACAAAGGATAGGCTCAATTCCCTAATTAACAAGTAGTAACTGTACATGTGAGCAGTCATTTATCTGTGTCTTTATATTTTGGGTTATTTCTGCCTATAAAATGGTTTATGCATTGTAGCTCTTTGGATATTGGACCCTATATCAAACACAACAATTTACATTTCTGAATCTAACCAAGTGTGTTGCATATGATAGGCAGGTAGTAATATGTTAAGTGATTAAATATTATTGCTAGTATAATTGTCACACTCAAAATTGTTTGTTAGTGATGAGCATGTATCTACCTTATTCCTCTTCAATGTAAGGCAGAATAAGTTCCTGTTTTTACTGAGAATTTGAAATAGAAAAGGTCACAATATCTCTTTGCTCTGTTGACAGATGTAGAGAAATATGTTTGAACATTTGACTTTGTGTGTTTTATGTGTTAAGTTCCAGGCAGGGGAACAGAATTAAGTGATTATTTTGAAAATACAGATACAATAAAGTCATGTTCATTAAACTAAGAAACACAGATTCTAGAGCAGTCAGAAAATGAACTTCTTAACATCTACACTACTGGCAGTTTCCTACACTGTGCTACCTGCTAGTAACAGAGTCATTGCCATTCAGAGTGTGCATTTTTTTTCTCTTTCCAGTTTTGCTGGCCCCCCTAATTATCCATTTTCTGATGAATACTAACATGGAGGGCATTGCATGAGGTCTACCAGAAGGCCCTACGTGTGGATGGTGACACAGAGGATATCTCTATGCTGGTGACTGGACACGTCGTCTCTGGTTAAACCTCTCCCACTTGACCACTTCACCAAGCTACAGCTAAGCCCATTGGCCAGAAAAGAAAGACAATAATTTTTTTATCATTTTGAAAAAATTAAATGCTCTCTCCTAAAGATTCTTCACCTGCTTTGGTCTCCATAACTTCTATGATTTTTTCCTTCTGACACACTAATGACCCAAAATTGTGATTTGCCTATACGTTTAGGGCCGGGGTTGGAAGATGATAACAACCATTTAAGATTCATTTCTGCAGTGGGAGTGGGTGGAGGTTCACCCTCTGGGAAAGGGGCAGGTGACAGGTATTGGTCAGTGCCTCTCTAGCTCTTGCTGGAAGAAACACATGCAGCATGGAGTCTACAGGGTGAGCGATATTGACCAGCAATTCATGGCCTCCTTCCAGCAGTGTGAGGGTCAGAGTTTCTGGAGCCTTGGGAGGAGGCATCCCTGTGAGATGTGGCATCAGGGAGGTGGAAGGGCACCCACCAGGAAAAGTGATTAGAAGTCAGGTAGGAGGAGGTTAAATAAGAGAGAGTCAAGCACATCTCCGCTTGTAAAAACATTTCAGTACCCCCTTTTTTTTTTTTTTTGATCATTATTTCTTGTTTATAAAAGGGAAGTTTCCACAATGTTTTAACAAACCCCACAGCTGAGAGTCAGGCATGAATCTTTGATGTGTGCCCAGTCACAGCGTTGACCCTATTGGTCTATGATGGGGCAGGACATCAAAGACATCATTGACTAATCACATTCCCCTGACTACCTCATATTTAGAAAATATTCTTAGATTGTAAAAATGTGCATTTCATTGGTTATATTCAATCTTTTAAATGTTTTAACATTAAGCAAAGCATAGTTACAAGTATAAAACAAAAATATCCCAGAGTCATTATGTATTGCACTCAAGATTAAAATGGGAAATAATAAATCTAATAAATCATGTGTTCCAAGACTTCAAGCATCTTTTGGAAACAGGGTATGTAAAACAGTACACTGTTTTCAAACATTGGTAAATTTTAAGAACAACTCTTACAAAGGCATTTCATTCTTATACATAATTTTCAGGGGAACTAAGTAAATCAGCTAATCATGAAGACATGATTTTCATTTCAGACAACACTTTTGAAAATGTGGGATAGTCTCAGGGCTTAATGATCAAAGCATTTTGAGAACACTGGTTTTTAAGCTGGGCACACTTTCTAACACATTTACCCGCCACTCTTCTTACTCTAGTAGCCACGTTAACCCCTTCAGAGATTCCTTCTCAAGGCATGTCTCAAGAGCTGATAGGCATCCCAGCAAGTTTTGCAGCTCACAATTTTTCTGTAAATTACTTACTCTGTAAAATTGAAGGAGGCCATAAACTTTAGAGGGCCCTAGACCAGTTTTTTTGGATTATTTTTGGTCCACTGTCATTCCGTTGATGATCTTAGATATTCTCTGCATTAAATATCACCTCTAGGCAGAGAAACCCCCGCACAAATATTTCTAGCTCAGATTTTTCCTCCAAATTCTACAATGGAAGATCACAGTGTGAACTCTGCATCTCCACATTAAAGTCTAAACGACATTCACACTTAGCAAGTCTCAAAGAAACCTCATGTAAACCACGGCCATCCTGTTCTACCTTAACTTTCTGAGTCTAAGGAATGATAATTTCACATCTCATAAACCCGATTGATATAACTGTCAAGAAAAGATTGACATTTTGTTAAAACTTAGTAGTCAAGTGTGTAAGGCTTAAGCAAACTTTCATATTTCAAATCTCTTTTGCATGTGTAACTCTGACTTCAAGATGTGAAATAATCATTGGGTCAGTCATTTGTAAATACTAAAACTGCTATGGACTTTTTCCAGCTTGTCACCATCCATTTTTATAAAACTCTTACGGTTAAAAAAGAAAAAAAAATTACTCAGAATTTCATAAAGCCAAACACCTGATTTCAGGAACACTTGTGATATAAGAAAATTTTATAGGGACCTCCAATCACTAATTTTACTATTTTTTCTCTCAAAGAAATGCTGAAGGGAAGAATTCAGGTTGAATGAAAGGAAATAGTAACTTATAGCCATATAGAGTTATAAAGACTTCTTGTAAATGTGAATATACGGTAACATAAAATCATGTATTTTTGAAAGTTTGGATTCTACTCATTATTTTACTTCAAGATTTAAAATATAAATGTCTAGAAGTAAGTATAATTCTAAGTTAATATGTGTGCAATGTAGGAAGCTGTAATTACTGACCAAAACCATGTGAAGTGGAGAAAACATGGGGACGTAGATGGTTTTTACATGAAATTGAAGTTAAATTCATATTGATTCAAAGAAAATTATTGTAACTTTATAAAGTTTTTGTCATCTCCACAGCCATCACAAAAAGAATAATTGTAGAATATATGCAAGAGGAAATCAGAAGGGAATCCAAACTTCATTTAAAAAATCACGCAACCTCACACAATGGTAGTAACGGTGGATATGAAGGATAGAAAGCTATAAACCTCATAGGAAAACACTGAAAATGGCACAAGTGACTCCTTCCCTGTCACCAGTGACAGTCATGTGTTGCATAACGCCTGGACTATCTTCTGAGATTGGCTTTGTTAGGCAACTCTGTCATTATAGGGACATGATAGCATTAGAGATAATTCTCTCAAACACTGTCATGGCCTTATCAACTATGCTTCTGTAATGTTCTAAATCCTTTGCTGCCATTCCAACAATGTTTACAACATTTTCCCAAGAAATGGAATCCATTTCACCAAACCACTTTTCTTGCTCATTCATAAGCAGCATTTCTCGTTTGTTAAAATTACATCATGAGATTACAAGCATTCTGTAACATCCAAGCTCCAATTTGAATTCTAGTTCTCTTGCTATTTCTACCACATCTGCAATTACTTTCTCCACTGAAATCTTGCATTCCTCCAAGTCATCCATGAGCGTTGAATTCACTTCCTCCAAACTCCTGTTCAAGTTAGTGTTTTGCCCTCCTGTCATGAATCATGAATGTTTTTAATGGCATCTAGAATAGTAAATCTTTTCCAGAAGATTTTCAATTTTCCTTGCCCAGGTTCTTCAGATGAGTCACCAAGGTAGCCGTAGACTTATAAAATGTATTTCCTGAACCATAAAAGAAGAACATCAAAATTACTCTATGATCCATGGGAAACAGAATGCATGTTGTGTTAGCAGGCATGGAAACAACAATAATCTCTTTCAACCTCTGTGTAAGAGAGCTCTTGGTTGATTAGGTACCTTGTCAACAGGCAGTTCTCATTTCAAAAAACTGTTTTGCTTTGCTGAGCAGTAAGTCGTAACAGTGGGCTTAAAATATTCAGTAAACTATTATTTAAGGAGATGTGCTGATATCTAGGCTTTCTTGCTTTATTTATAGAACACTTGCAGAGTAGATATAGCTTAAATCTTAAGGACGCTAGGATTGTTGGAATGGTAAATGAGCATCATGTGTTATAATATAGCTAACCAGGGAGGGGAAAGATCTCTTTTTAAAAGCTACTGAAAGAAATCAGAGATAACACAATGACAAAACAAGTACAAGAGGCAGCAAAAGGTAACAGATGTCAACTATAAGATCTCATCAAGAACTAAGAAAATGGAGAAAAGTACAAGATGGCAGATGGGAGGCAGTGTTAGCATGCCTCTCCCACTTGGAGATTAGAGTGTAGGGATTTACGTTGTGAATTTCTTTTCAAGAACCAATGCAGAGACTTAACAGAAACACGAAAAAATTTCACGTACACTTTGAAGAAGTCACAGGCACAGCCCTACTCCATGAAACAAGAAAAAAACACCACATCCCCAGATTCTGAGGGGACAGAGTTCACTCCAGAGTATACATCCCCACTGGGGATCTGGAAATTCAGGCCACAAGAGAAGGCTTTAATCCTATGCAGAGTGGGAATGCATTTAGGGAGCCAGTGAAATACACAAATAGAAGCAGCAGTGGGAGGTGCCTTGCAGGCATTCCCAGTCTTCAGTGTGAACTCAGGGAAGCCATTCCTGACTATATGTCACAGGGGCCCTTGGCGAAGTCAGCAAATGAGCTCAGAGAAGGGTCACAGGGTAAAAGCAGCTCCCAACTGAATTCTGTGATATAATCTCAAGTGGGGACACGTGCCCTTGAGTAGAACCCACAAGGGAGAGCTGGAAGTGCATTGCAGACATGAGTGCAGAAGCCGGGTATCCAGCCTTGTGGGCAGACCAGGGGGGATGTGGCCTGAAAGCCATGATTATTATCTCTGTGGGGAAGCTGATGGCCTGGGGCTGGTCTGAGTTTTGTGCACAGACTGTCTGGATATAAATCTGGCACTGTTAGCAGAGCATTACATGAATGAAAGGAATGAAAACTGCCTTGCCAACTCCATGGGTGCTGGGTAAGGCTCCCTGTTGGGGGGGCGCACAGCAAGCTATTCAATCTTAAGTACAAGGCATTTGAGGTCGGGGCATGGAAAAACGCTGAGGCACTGTGTGTATGTTATTTGTGCTGAGAATGAAACTCCTTGGCCTTGAAAACAAGACAGGGAGTGGTGTGTGTGGTATGATAAGGAATGCTGAAAACGGCCTCCTGAGAATGAGGTTTGAGTGCTTTTACAAGGCCACAGATGTCTCACGACCTGACCTCATGAAGCCATCTAGTGCAGGTTTGTGGTTTAACAAGCCCTTTCAATAATTACTTGGTGGATGGATGCTGGAGTGGACCTTCTTAGAAGAGCTGCCCCTGCCACCGCCCCGCACCACGCCGCTCAGCTACAATTGTCTGAGAACTCACTGTAAGCTGTAAGCAGCCCACTACTTCCCACTCCCTTTGTGAATTCTTCTGTGCAGCAGAGGCAATGAAACTCTCCTCTGGAACATTACCCCAGCAGCCTGAGAACCACCCCTTCACCCTCACAGGGGCTGCAGCCTGCCTCATCCAAGGAGACTCAGAGTGCAGGACCACCTAACCTTGGACTCACTGGTGGTACCCCTCCACCCACCTGGTAGCTTAACAGATACACTTTTAGGAGCTTCATAGCCCACCCCACCCCATCCCTCATTGCCTGAGAAATCACTTTCCCTGGGCAACTCAGGGCAAGCTCAAATCCCACTGTTACCACCACAGCTGGTGCTCTTTTGCAAGTGCCACCCCCTAGCTGGAGACCAACCAACACAGTCCACACAGCACCTTTAGGAAGAATAAATAGAACAGTTCCCAGGAAGGAGAAAACACCTGCATGACCTCAGCTATTATCACTGCGTACCACATCCTGACCAACCAGAGGTCTTGAGTGGGTCCACATGACGAGTTCACTGCTCGCATAACCAGCATTCAAGAAGCCAGCACACTAAGCCTATCTACAGCCAGGGAATCTCAGAGTCTACGTCACTCCCCTGCCACCTCAATCAGAGCTGCTGCTGGTATCCACTGCAGGGAGACTGGTGCTGAAAGGAAGCCTGGGCTGGATGGCTGGAGGATGAAGAACTGCATGGAGGAGACGGAGGCACCCCAACAGATGCCCCATGGACATCTTGAAGCAGAGCTGCCTCACTGCCCTGCACACACATGAGAGCCCAGCCAGGAACAGAAGGACTGGGCTACATTCAGGCTGAGCCCAGGCCAGTTTTCCAAACTTGGAATATGAGTTAAATAAATGACTTTATATTAAGCCTTTATGTTAAGAGGGTTTGTTTTATATCCCAAAGTATTCATATAATCCTGATCTCCTCTGCATACAAACAGGACAAACAACGCAATAAAAAAGAGTCCAAGTTAACAAGCACTTCACAAAGATAAAACTCTAAGAGAATAAATATAAGAAGTATATACTATGTGAGTATATATGGAAAAGAGAAATTCACAATGACGTGGAGACTAAAGAACACCTAATTAAATTCCTTGTTTTAGAAAACGAAGAAAAGGAGATGTCCCTGGCAGAGGGATACAAAGTCAATTGTCAACTCAATGCTGAAACCCAATCTCTTGTTTTGGTCCCATCCTAATTCTCTCCACCCATGCTGCCTCTCCTGTGATAGAGTGGAAAACCCTTATGATGAACATAAAGCATTTGTGCATAGAATATGCCAGGGAAATGGAGTTGGCCCAAGGGTGTCCTGAGAGCCTTAGAAGAAACACACATGTGAACGACACTGTGCAGGAGCCTTGAGGCCCACAGCCCCGCTCCTCACCTTCATGTTCTCTCTGATCCGCTGCTCACTGAGGCTCTTGGCCAGGACCACAACCCCATGCTGCTGCTGGTAGCGCAGGGCAGTCAGGGCTGGGGTTCACTTGTGGTTTTTTGCCAAGGCACAAAGGACTGGGTCCTCCAAGGGAACCGGGGAGTTTGGGTCCACCCTGGAAGGAAAGGCAGAAATGCTGAGGCCCTGAAGCTGGGGATACAGTTTGTTAGGCGGCTCCCTAAACAGACTAAGGCGTCTACTCTGCACCAGAGCTGCTCAAGCGAGTCTCCTGAACAGCAGCAGCAGCATTACCTGGCATCTCGTCAGAAATGCAAATTCTCTCCTCTCCCGGAGACAGCTGAGATTAACTACAAAAGACTGAGCATGCTTTGATTAAACATTTCTCATCAAAATAGTATTTTAGATAAACTTCCTGTTGCTCTTAGTACCATCGTAAGTTTCGCTGCGATCCCAGAGCACTACGGGCAACCAGAACAATGTCTTCTGACTGGCAAAAATCCAGCAGTTTTCTCTGGTTGCGGTAAGTATGACATTCCACCGGTAGATGAGCAAGATAGAAAAGCATTGGATAGTATGAAACAGTTATGTTAATATTAAAAGGACTAAAGTTAAAAGAAGCTGAATAAATGATGTGTAACATTAAACGTGAACTGTCAAGTAATAACATTTTTCATAAAAATAAATTTATATCCCTGTCTCCTAAAAGCAGCAGCCCTTTCTGAGCACAGACAACTCTAGGAACCTGATCCTGCTTTCTAAATAATTTTGACTACTACAAGGAGACCTGGGATCAGGTAAAATTCTTTTGAGTCTTGGGCATCAAATTGTGCCAGAGAAAAAGAATTTGTCAAAGAGACATGAGGGCAGGTCTGAAAGACAAAAGCACTAGATTCAAAGAAATGTCACTGGTGACATTTGAGCATCAAAATAAAAAGTCTATCTGCTATATAGATGTTAGCATTTAAAAAACAGTAAAATTAATTAAAAATCATTTTAAAAAATCCATGAGTCCACAGTAATGAGAGAGAAAATTAGAGAAAGACCAAAAGTATGTACCTACTCTGGTGGTGGTTGTTGCATTAAGTACATTCTCAGGACACTGCTAATTAAAGGGAAGTCGTTAAATTTTTACTCTGGCCTAGAGAAATAACTGTTTCTTATTTTTACTTAGTGATTCTTTTTTCTTTTTCTTCTTTTTTTTGAGAGGAGTCTTACTCTGTCACCCAGGTTGGAATGCAGTGACTCAATCTCGGCTAGCAGCAACCTCAGCCTCCCAGGATCAAGCAACTCTCCTGCCCCAGCCTCTTAAGTAGCTGGGATTACAGGCACCTGCCACCACACCTGTCTAATTTTTGTGTTTTTAATAGAGATAGGATTTCACCATGTTGGCCAGGCTGGTCTCAAACTCCTGACCCCAAGTGATCCACCCACCTTGGCCTCCCAAAGTGTTGGGATTACAGGTGTGAGCCACTGCGCCCAGCCAATAATTTTTTTATAGTAAAATGTCAGGTAAGAATATTTAAAGAATATTTAAACAAGTGGTTAAAATTGAAAATGATTTTTAAAAACCCTAAGGAAATAACAAATACAATAAGAAAACAGAAGTTCAAAATCACTGATGTATACTCAATCCTATGTGAAAATTTGACATGGGAATACGACTTCTTGTTGAGAATTATCACCCAGCAGATTAGTAGTTATTGTTAAAGGGAAAACATGTTAAAATGAACAGATCCGACCACCCTTACTAGCTTAACCAAGTGATCAAAACTAGCACGACCACTAGTGCGGCAACCTGTCATTTCATGCAGTCTAGTGTGATGCAATTTGAAAAACACAGCACGTGAAAGACACTTTCTTGCCCAAAAGGCTTAACCTGATGTACTAAAACATTCAAATGTAACTTCTCATTTACAGAAGCTTTTTCAGTAACTTGAAAAAACAAGTTAAACAGTATCCAAATAAAACAATCTGAAAATCACAGCTGAATTATGGTTAAAACAAACAAAAGTTACAAAAATTATTTGATTAAACAATGGGAAATTTGAACATGGACTGGGTATTAAATGACATGAGGGCATTATAGTTAATTTTCTAAGATACAATGACACTGTAACTAGAATATCTTTCTGTTACATGCTTTGTGAGCTCTGTAGGAATAAATTATCATCTTTACAGTTTAGATTCAAAAGGTTCAGAAAATACTATATGCATTTATGCAGATGTATCTTATATATGCCTATATATTTGGGAATGTGGCTAAAGGTCAACAATTTGAATATAAATGGTAACGTGCATGTCCCACACTATTTCAAAGTTCCTTAAGGTTTTAAAAATGCCAAAATAAAAACCTGGAGAACTACGGGGAGGTGACAATGTGCTAGCAGCCCTCACTCTCAGCACCTCCTCGGCCTCCATGTCCATTCTGGCGGCGCTTGAGGAACCCTTGAGCCCGCCACTGCACTGTGGGAGCCTCTCCGGGCTGGCCGAGGCCGGAGCCGGCTCCCTCAGCTTGCGGGGAGGTGTGCAGGGAGAGGCGCAGGCGGAACCGGGGCTGCGCGCGTCGCCCACAGTTCAGCGCGAGTTCCGGCGGGCGCCGCACTCGGAGCGGCCGCCGGCCCATGACAGTGAGGAGCTTGGAACCGGGGCCGGCAGCTGCGGTGGGTGCACTGAGTCCCCCAGCAGTGCCGACCCGCGGGCGCTGCGCTCGAGTTCTCGCAGGGCCTCACCTGCTTCCCTGCGGGGCACGGCTCGGGATCGTGGACCTGCAGCCCGCCATGCCCGAACCCCACCCTGCGGTGGGCTCCCGCGCGGTCCGAACCTCCCAGACCAGCACAGCCCCCTGCTCCGGGGCACTCGGTCCCATCAACCGCCCAGGGGCTGAAGAGTGCGGGTGCATGGCGCCAGAGTGGCAGTCAGCTCCGCCCATGGCCCTACTCCAGGATCTGCTAGGTGAAGCCAGCTGGGCTCCTGAGGTTAGTGGGGACTTGGAGAACTTTTATGTCTAGCTAAGGGATCGTAAATGCACCAATCAGCACTCTGTGTCTAACTCGGGGATTGTAAACGTACCAATCAGCACTCTGTCAAAACGGACCAATCAGCTGTCTGTAAAATGGACCAATCAGCTCTTTGTAAAATGGACCAGTCAGGTCTCTGTAAAATGGACCAATCAGCAGGATGTGGGTGGGGCCAGATAGGGAAATAAAAGCAGGCTGCCCCAGCTAGTGGCAACTGAGTGGGATGTGTTGTTAGATTGTGGGATGTTTGTTCATGTGTCATAAGTCTTGCTGCTTTTATGAGCTGTAACAGTTGCTGGGAAGGATTGAAGCTTTACTCTTGAAACCAGGCAAATCAGGAACCCATCGCGAAAAATAAACAAGTTCAGATCTGCTGCCTTTAAGAGGTGTAACACTCACGTGAAGGTTTGCAGCTTCTTTTCTGTCAGTGAGACCAGAAACCCACCACAAGGAAGAAGCTCCAGGCACATCCGAATGTGTGAAAGAACAAACTCCGGGCACACTATCTCTAAAAACTGTAAAACTGACTTTGAGGGTCTGCAGTTTCATTCTTGAAGTCAGTGAGACCAAAAACACACCAATTCTGGAGAAACTACTGACGTTAAAACCACCTGAATTTAGTGGTTTTAGTGGAATATCTTGGGGCTGTGTGTGTTATAATAAATTCACAACTTTTATATTCTAGTTCAATCATAGACCTTTACTGTTGGACTCAAGTTGTAAAAAGTGAGTTTAAACAAAAATGTGTAAGTTATTGGGAAAGGTGCAGTGACCTTAATGCTGAACAGTGAGTAACACTTAGGGAAGACAGTTTGATCAAGGAGGCGTGGAGTTGTCAATTAGAACGCAGAAGAAAGGTAGTAATTAACCCTAAGCTATGAAACCACCATGCATAGAATAGATGTGTTTAAACAGTTGATTACATGACAGACCCCAAAGAAGACCGGCAGACTAAGAGTGGGGGCAGTCATAAGTCAGTTTGATGTTCTGCTGAACCTTCCTCAGTGTTAATTTCATCCACTCTGAACAGTCATCTCTAAAAAGTAATTTTCTTTGTATCATAGATGGCTTTCATTGTCTGCAGCTAATTTTTAGTGTTGCTAAGCCGTTGGTTAAGAAATGTGAAAGCAGAGATACCAAGAGGCACTGAGATGTCCAAACCCCATATAAACCCCTACTACCTCTCTCCTCTTATTCTCAGTTTCTCCTAATGTACTGCTTATTTCATATTTTTATGGCATTATATCTATGCAGAGTCTCTCCAAATCACTTTCACCTGTCCACTCTCTTGGTCATCTTTCATAGCTTAGGGTTAAGTCTACCTTTCCCGGATTCTGACAATCCTTGGCCTCCTTAATCAAATTGACCATCCCCAAATGTTACACAATTCAGTATTAAAGTTGTTCTGCCTTTTCACTAAGACTTTTCCAAGCAGGGTACAAATAAGAGCCCTCCATGCCCTTCTAGACTGATGCTTTGCTTTTGGGAATCTTCTGTTTCAGAAAGGTAAGTGGGACTGAAAAAATGAACACAAGGCAGTAGTACAGAAAAATGAGCAGGGATAAGAGAAAGGAGAGGAGGCTGACGGCATTCACCTGGTTGCAGACGGGCTTCTACTTGAGCTCTGGCTTGTTGAGGATCATCTCAAACTGCCTTCAGTTGAAGTTGGACACCCCGATGGACCTGGCCAATCCTGCGTCTTTACACTTCTCCATGGCCTGGGGAGAAAAGGATAGTGAAAAATCATTTGTGGAATTGGCTGCAGATCAAGATAAATACAAGGTAGAAGTGTAAAAGCAACAACTCTTAGGATATGACAAACTAGCTAGCAGTGATTGTCAAGAAGAGAAAAATTAGCAGTGATTGTCAAGAAGAGAAAAATTAAAACAGATAATTGGGGAATAATATAGTGAGAACAAGAGTAAGAATTTCTGTTTACTCCTTTGGAAACTGAAGGGATTAATGCACAGCAAAGGAAAGGGGTCCCTGTCATCTTTTTTCCCCAATTCTTCTCCTCCCGTATGACCTGTTGAATTCCTGGCATGGGTTTTATTCCCCACAACTCAGTAAAGCCACCTTTGAAAGCTCCTAATTTTCTGGATGAATGGTGCATTTCCCATTCCCGCACATGGAAGACGGAAACCAGATGTCTCCTGTCTCATCTTTTGTATTTATGTCCTCACCTCGTAGCACTCACATCCCACGTGGCACAGAGATCCAGTGTGTCAAATAGTACCTCTCCATTTTCATCTTTTGGGATCAGCTCCTCACCTGACTGAAGTAGAAACAGTTTAGTGATGTCACAAATCAAGTTCTCCACACATAGCCATGCTCCCAGATACATTTAAGGACACTAATCCTCCATGAGGAAGGCGAAGCAATGCCCCAGAGAGTGATATGTGTGTTACATATGAAGGTATAAGGGATGTCTTGAGGAGACAGGCTTCCTCTAATCTTTTACAACTATTGTATGTATAAATAAATGCCATCTTTCTGGTTCCTAATAGAGTGTCATCATTGACTTACATTACTTTCTTCTGCTCCTATAATTTTCTCTGTGGCAGTGCCTCTCTTCAGCCGTAACAGACCTTGATATCCAGGAATAATGGGTTGTACTTTTGACCCAGGGGCCACTATCATAGTTCTTTATCTCCCTGATGATGCGATGTTCCATGGACAGGACCATGAAGCAATATGGTCAATGGAGGTGCGTTTCAAGGCTAGTTTGGAAGTTGGGAGATCCACAGGAGCTCACTTACGGTAATGACCATGAGCCTGAACGTGCTGCAAGCCGTAATTGTCACCAATGGAAAAGGTTGGAACAAATTTTGTTAAAAAAATCGTTTTGTCATAAAGCAGAGAGAAGAATGGAGAAAGTATATATTTTTAGAGATTTTATTAAATTCTTAATGTAGCCCTGACTTTGACTTCCCATTTTCAAATCTAATACATTCTTGCATTCAGTAGCCTGAGTAGTTTTCTGTAACTTTAAATCAAAGGTTACGAATGACACAAGAATTCATGGTTAAGCAAAGATAGAAACTCCAGTGTGAAAGGAGAGGGAGCAGAAACAACAAGGTTTCCCAAGTCTACGTGAAAGTTTGTAGTTTAAGACGCAACCGGCCTGATTTCCGCCATGTCTGTTTACCCTTGAAAAGAGGAGTGAGGATGGAAACTCATTGTGTACCATGTGTGCAGCAGCTTTTCTGGACGTCACAGTTTCATGAAACTCTCTGTGAACATCCCAAGAGGTAAACTCAGGAGTCATAACTACGACCTTGCGCATTCAAGGAGATGATTGTCATTGCCTCAAGTTTTTGAGGCAGGGGCTTTGAGGATTCTGCACACTTTTGTGGTTGTGCATCAGAGTAGTAGGGATTCAAAATTTATTCAGTAGAAAGGGAATTAGGGTTATGTTTAGGGTTCTTCTTCCATGTGATAATCCCTATATCTTCCTAGGAAAAAAATTAGTTCAACCATCCATGTAAACAATGTCCATGCTGAGAACAGAAGTGAAACTAATTTTGTCACACAAGTTACATACCTTTAGAGAGACTGGAAAATGAATAAGATAGAGGTCAACAAAGTCCAGTGGAAGATTTTTCCGTCCCCTTTCCAAGGCTCATCAGACCAAATCTGGTTGATGGGAAGTGCACCAAAGGTGCAGAGGTTAGAGAAGGGAAGTTGTCTTGAAAGAAAACTTGAGCCAATTTTTATGAGTTTGCTCCACCTAATATTTAGACATTTGCTCCAGCTAATATTTTCCAGTACTTCAAAACCAATAACAAGAGGCAAAATTATTTTCTCTTCTTGTGATGCCTTTTGTTCTGTCATCATATCCTGATGAACTTTATTATATGTTGGATATATAGGTAGTACATATACTGGTGACAGAATGAAATTACTCAAAAAGTGAAAATTTTTATCAAGTAATAATCATGCCCATTATCTAAATTATCTTTGGTATGTTTTACAACTCATTTTAGTAATGTAATTCTTTTATCCTTTCAGCTCCATGGGCAAGAATAAGTATATGTGGTTCACAAACAGAGGAGGTAAGCAAAGTTTTTAATATAACAACTTGGGCTGGACACAATTTAAGATACTGGAGGTATCATTATTTAATACTCACAGAGGTCACTTATATTGCTTTCTCTCTCTCTGATCAAAATGATAATGAAAACTCAGAATCATAACAAATGTAAGAAATTCACCCAGGAGGTAAGAAATACCATAATATGATTAGGGTTTTCTCTGATTCTATAGTCTGTGTCAAACCATATTGATCTGTGCTGAGCTCAAGAAAGTAAAGGGACATTGAAGTGAAATTTGAGAACAAAGCCATCATCATTTCCTGCCTTCAATTTTAGTTGTAATACATGAATATTTGTGAATAAATTGAAATGAATAAGCACAATTCACCCACAACTACTGATCCAGTCACAGAATTGTCATCTCCACACAATCACATTAAATACCTGGGCAAACAAGCTCATCACAGGCACAGTACATTTGAAGTATAGAATATGTCTTCTCTCTTCACACTGCCATCTAAACTCTTGCTTCAGATGGTCTTTCCAACCTGCTCCTCATTATTGTAGAAATGGGTAGAATCCAGCTTCTACTGCCAATTTAATGACCTCTGTAGCTCTATTCCAAAGAACCTGGAGGAGCAACTAAAAGTAGTTAGTATTTGCTGATTGATGTGCTTGGGAGGTAGTTCAGGTACAAGCATTGACCTTGACATAAATGAGTTGTTCCTCATGTCTTGGATCAGTTCTCCATGCAAGATCACAAGCCCATCCCAGTCTGCCTGGGTCTTTCCTGGTTGGTAATGAAGATTGGGCATCCCAGGAACTTCTTCATTATGAGAAAATCACTGGTTGACCACTGGCCTGAAGGTTCCCAAGAACACATCCAGTTTTGGAAATTTGCTGTAAAAATCAACAGGACTCAACCTACTCTTATAGATATAATCTTAATGAGTTTCAATGTAGTGAAATTAACACAAGAAAAAAGGCACGTGGAAGGAATTATGAAGGAATACAGTGCAAGCTCCTGTGATTCCTGTCTCATGATCTTGCATGGAACACACTGACTTCCTCCAGCATCATATTTTGACGATATATGGAAAGTGTTGTCTACAAGTGTTGCTCCCCATATATCCGTTCCTAAGATTTTCACTGGTTGCTGGTTACATTGACCCATTCTACCTAACACAGACAAAAAGTCCAGTCTCCCAAAGGAAAGCAGGTGCACACAAGCCCCACAGTTTGCACAAGCAGTTACTTACAGCCACCATCTTTTTCAATTAGGAAATAGTGAGAAAACCACCTTCTCAGATACCAGCCAGGTCCGTTTTGGAAATAGGCACATCTATGGAGAGCAATCTATTATGTTAATTCTTTTCTACACAGCCATTAGTCATTCTGCCTGCATGACAGAACTAAATACTAGGAGTAAAGATGTAGGATTTAAGGATGTTGATTTATAGATAAAAAATAAACTGCAGACAGTAAGAGATTAAAGTGGGTTTCAGATCCGAAGTTAAAGTCAACTCTTTTAGGAAAAAAATCAAATTGCAGTGACATTTACAATTATTGACTTATGTAATAAATTTGGGAGCATATTCGAATGTATATATTTTAAATGCAGAAACATAAATAACACAAAGTATTTTCCCTGTTTAAAAGTATTTCAGAAGCTTTCTTTTTTCCCATGAAATTACAACAAGTTAAATACTGGGAGTCACGGCCCTGTCCTCATAGCATTCTTGATCTTTTCTTTGCTATGTGAACACTCAGAGGCTTATCAAGGCTGGAGCTTCAGGGGTGTCCCCATCCTTACATCCTCTCCCTGCTTATCTATATTACAAAGTAAACCATCCCTGTCCATGGTCTTCAAAATATATATGTAAGTCCTTACAACTTATAGTTGAAAAAGTGAAGCACAAATTTGGTGTAACTAGTCCCTATTCACACACTTTGTAGTGACAGGACAGTCTTGGGATACAAGCGTTCTTCCAGTGTAGAAATAGTTCAGTCTAGAAAATAAACTCTGAATTTTGTTCACTTGCGTGTCAGAGGACCAACTTACCATTTTCATACAAATCTGATGCACACTAACGAGGACCAAGAATTTAGACTTTCTTAACTAGGTTCTATTTTTTTTTCTCAAAATGAGGATATTTTTCCTTCCATGTAATTTTCCCAGAGGTGAGAATAGTACTTGGGAAATTCTCTTTAGTCCAGGTCCGGTATTACCATGTAGTTCACAAGATCACCCATCAGAACAGTGATACTCTCCAAATAGATTTCATGCACCCTATCTCCATTAACTTTTGCCATAAAGATTTCACTGGATCATGTCCTCTTAGAAGAAGAATATATTTATCTTACTATAGAAAGAAACAGCGAAACCACTCCTATTGCAATTAATACCTAAAAGAGGGGAGCAGACGGCAGTGTTCTTCCTACTGGGTTTCATAGATTCTAATAAGTTGTGAAATAAACATGAATGGAAGACAAAACAGTGCCCCAAATAAGCAGTAGATGACCCCTTGACCAGACTGCATTGCAGAACAAAGATTCACGTTTTCTCTTTGTACACAGAGCACAGCTCTACCCTAGGGAAACTAAGACCACGGCAGTCATGCAGAGCACACAGGAACACAGATCAGCTTCCACCTATTCTAGCTTTGCTCCTTTGAACACTCAACACTAAAAATATTATTATTACCTCTAGAGGTGCACCAGTGCCAAATTCCAGGACAGGCACAAGGTGACCATCATTTAGCTTCACACACTGATGTTTTGAATCCATTTCTGTCACTGGCCTACCTAGCAAATGTTGTTTCTTTCTTTTTCCCTCACAGGATATGAGAACACTGGATGGGCAATGCCTATCTCTGCATACTGTTGAATGGTTAACTAATGGCACATAAAATGAATTATGTAGGCAGTCTTACACAGGCTGTGAAGAAATCCAGTTGTGAGGTTACAAAAACACAAGCAAGAAAATAAAAACAGACACATGTGACTTAATTGAACTAATAAGCTTCTATAAAGCACTGTGTATAATAGTGTGTGAGTTCCTTAGTTGTAGAGAGGCTATGTGCACTGGCTTTCCCAGATGTGGGTTGTAGTAGTTTCATAGTTGGTGGGTGGTCAAGTTCACTGTCTCCTTGGGGTTGAAGTGGCAAGTGTCTTTTGAAGTTTCTCTCATTCTCCTGTGATGCACATTTTTTACTTTTTAAATTTTCCCTCAGTATTTTACTTACTGAGTTGATGAATCAGGCTTCAGGCCAGTAGAGAAGGTATGCTGGGATAGGCACTGTTTGTAGCTAAAGCAGATGTGTAGATGTAAAGCCCAATCGTGGGCAGAGGTCCTGGCCTTGATGAAGGTGGTTAGGGGACGTCTCAGTTAGATGTGGTGAGGTTTCATCATGGTAAAGAATGGGAGCTTACTCAGCTCCCCTGCCAGGTCAGCAGGAAAGCTATCCCCATCCTAGCTTCACTCCTGTCCCAGGGTTCCGGCTGTTCAGATCAGATAGGCACCTCTTCTCATCTATAGAAATGTTGGTGTTCCAAGTTGGGAAGAATTATGACTGCCTCTTGTGCAAGCCTGCATCTGGAGAGTGCTTCTCCTATGGGGGTGCAATCATCATGAATTGTTCCAGGAAGGTTGTCTATAGGTGTATGCACTCTGTGTTCCTGTGGGAGTAGCCCCAGTTGTGTCTTCAGTGGTACATCAGCGGGGAACAAGGACCGCTTCTCCAGGACCTTTCTCAGTCACAGAAGCTGCCTGCCTGTTGGGGTAAAGGTGCAGGCTTTTCCTACTGCACCCAGCTCTGCAATTGTTTGTCTGCTGTAAGAAATTTCCCAACAACGGGAAGACTTGGGACTCAAGGGGCTGCCGTTCAGGTTTTTCTGTCCCACTGGTGTTCCCTTATGCAGTACTCTCTTCCCTTCCATCGAAATGGGACTTCCAGAGAGCTGGACTATGGTGATTGCTACTGCTCTTCCGGGCCTACACACCCAGTGGGGCTCCCAGACTCCAGGCTGATGCTGGATTTGTTGGCAAAGGATCCAGTGAGATGACCTGTCCTCAAGTCTCCCAGCAGTGGATACCAACACCAGCTCTGATTGAGGTGGCAAGGAACAACACAGACTCAGAGATTCCTTGGATGCAGATAAGCTTAGTGTGCTTGAATGCTGGTTATGTGAGCAGTGAAGTCGTCATGTGGGCCCATTCAAGACCTCTGGTTGGCCTGGGTGTGGTACACAGTGGTAATAGCTGAGGTCATGCAGGTGTTTTCTCCTTTCTGGGAACAGTTCCCTTTATTCTTCCTAGAGGTGCTGTGTGGACTGTGTTGGTTGTTCTCCAGCTAGGAGGTGGCACTTGCAAAAGAGCACCAGCTGTGGTGGTAGCAGTGGGATTTGAGGTTGCCCTAAGTTGCCCAGGGAAAGTGGTTTCTCAGGCAATGAGAGATGGGGGTCGGGAGGCTATGAAGCTCCTAAAAGTGTATCTTTGTGTTTAGCTACCAGGGTAGGTGGAGGGGTACCACCAGTGGGTCCAGGGTTAGGTTGGTCTGCACTCTGAGTGTCCTTGAATGAAGCAGGCTGTAGCCCCTGCGAGGGCCAGGGGGTGGTTCTCAGGCTGCTGGGGTAATGTTCCAGAGGAGAGTTTCCCTGCCTCTGCTGCACAGAAGAGTTCACAAAGCGAGTGGGAAGTAGTGGGCGGCAGTGAGCCTCAATCAGCACCCATGGAGTTGGCAAGGCAGTTTTCATTCATTTCATTCTTGTAATGCTCGACTAACAGTGCCAGGTTTACATCCAGGCAGTCTGTGCACAAAACTCAGACCAGCCCCAGATCATCAGCTTTCCCACAGAGATAATAACCATGGCTCAGGCCATGTCCCTCCCGGTCTGCCCCCAAGGCTGGACACCCACCTTCTGCGCTCATGTCTGCAATGCACTTCCAGCTCTCCCCTGTGCGTTCTGCTCTAGGGCACGTGACCCCACTTGAGATTATATCACAAAATTCAGTTGGGAGCTTCTTTTACCCTGTGACCCCTCTCTGAGCTCATTAGCTGACTTCTCCAAGGGCCTCTGTGATATGTAGTCAGGAAAGACTTCCCTGGGTTCACACTGAAGACTGGGAATGCCTGCAAGGCACTTCCTGCTGCTGCTTCTGTTTGTATATTTTGCTGGCTCCCTAAATCCATTCCCGCTCTGCATAGGATTATAGCCTTCCCTTGTGGCCAGAATTTCCAGATTCCCAGTGGGGATGTGTGCTTTGGACTGGGCTGTCTCCCCTCAAAATGTGGGGATGTGATGTTTTTTGCTTGTGTCATGGAGTAGGCTGGTGGTCCCTGCTTCTTCTTCAAAGTGTATGTGAATTTTTTGGTTGTTGATTTTTCTGTTAAGTTCCTGCATCAGTTCTTGCAAAAAAGTTCACAGTGTAAATCTACACACTAATCTGTCCTTCCAAGTGGGAGAGGCATGCCAACACTGCCTCCCATCTGCCATGTGGTAGTTTTCTCCATTTTCTTCGTTCTCAATGAGATCTCTTTGTTGGCATTCGTTACCTTTTGCTGCCCCGTGTACTTGTTTTTCATTTGTGTTATCTCTGATTTCTTTGAGTAGCTTTTAAAATTTTTCTTGTAGAGATCTTTCCCCTCCTTGGCTAGCTATATTCCTAAGTGTGATGTTCATTTACGATTCCAACAATCCTAGGGTCCTTAAGATTTAAGCTACATTTGCAATGCAAGTGTTCTATAAATAATCAAGAAAGCCTAGATATTTCAGCCACATCTCGTTAAATAAAGGTTTACTGAATATTTTAAACCCACTGTTAAGAAGTCCTGTTCAGCAAAAGAAAAACAATTTTTTGAAAATAGGACTGCCTTTTGGCAATGTACCTAATCAACCAATAGCTTTCTTTTTTTTTTTTTTTTTTAATTTATTTATTATTATTAAACTTCAAGTTGTAGGGTACATGTGCACAACGTGCAGGTTTGCTACATATGTATACTTGTGCCATGTTGGTGTGCTGCACCCATCAACTCGTCATTTACATCAGGTATAACTCCCAATGCAATCCCTCCCCCCTCCCCCCTCCCCATGATAGGCCCCGGTGTGTGATGTTCCCCTTCCCGAGTCCAAGTGATCTCATTGTTCAGTTCCCACCTACGAGTGAGAACATGCGGTGTTTGGTTTTCTGTTCTTGTGATAGTTTGCTAAGAATGATGGTTTCCAGCTGCATCCATGTCCCTACAAAGGACACAAACTCATCCTTTTTTATGGCTGCATAGTACTCCATGGTGTATATGTGCCACATTTTCTTAATCCAATCTGTCACTGATGGACATTTGGGTTGATTCCAAGTCTTTGCTATTGTGAATAGTGCTGCAATAAACATACGTGTGCATGTGTCCTTATAGCAGCATAATTTATAATCCTTTGGGTATATACCCAGTAATGGGATGGCTGGGTCATATGGTACATCTAGTTCTAGATCCTTGAGGAATCGCCATACTGTTTTCCATAATGGTTGAACTAGTTTACACTCCCACCAACAGTGTAAAAGTGTTCCTATTTCTCCACATCCTCTCCAGCACCTGTTGTTTCCTGACTTTTGAATGATCGCCATTCTAACTGGTGTGAGATGGTATCTCATTGTGGTTTTGATTTGCATTTCTCTGATGGCCAGTGATGATGAGCATTTTTTCATGTGTCTGTTGGCTGTATGAATGTCTTCTTTTGAGAAATGTCTGTTCATATCCTTTGCCCACTTTTGGATGGGGTTGTTTGTTTTTTTCTTGTAAATTTGTTTGAGTTCTTTGTAGGTTCTGGATATTCGCCCTTTGTCAGATGAGTAGATTGCAAAAATTTTCTCCCATTCTGTAGGTTGCCTGCTCACTCTGATGGTAGTTTCTTTTGCTGTGCAGAAGCTCTTTAGTTTGATGAGATCCCATTTGTCAATTTTGGCTTTTGCTGCCGTTGCTTTTGGTGTTTTAGACATGAAGTCTTTGCCCATGCCTATGTCCTGAATGGTACTACCTAGGTTTTCCTCTAGGATTTTTATGGTATTAGGTCTAACATTTAAGTCTCTAATCCATCTTGAATTAATTTTCGTATAAGGAGTAAGGAAAGGATCCAGTTTCAGCTTTCTACTTATGGCTAGCCAGTTTTCCCAGCACCATTTATTAAATAGGGAATCCTTTCCCCATTTCTTGTTTCTCTCAGGTTTGTCAAAGATCAGATGGCTGTAGATGTGTGGTATTATTTCTGAGGACTCTGTTCTGTTCCATTGGTCTATATCTCTGTTTTGGTACCAGTACCATGCTGTTTTGGTTACTGTAGCCTTGTAGTATAGTTTGAAGTCAGGTAGCGTGATGCCTCCAGCTTTGTTCTTTTGACTTAGGATTGTCTTGGAGATGCGGGCTCTTTTTTGGTTCCATATGAACTTTAAAGCAGTTTTTTCCAATTCTGTGAAGAAGCTCATTGGTAGCTTGATGGGGATGGCATTGAATCTATAAATTACCTTGGGCAGTATGGCCATTTTCACGATATTGATTCTTCCTATCCGTGAGCATGGTATGTTCTTCCATTTGTTTGTGTCCTCTTTGATTTCACTGAGCAGTGGTTTGTAGTTCTCCTTGAAGAGGTCCTTTACATCCCTTGTAAGTTGGATTCCTAGGTATTTTATTCTCTTTGAAGCAATTGTGAATGGAAGTTCATTCCTGATTTGGCTCTCTGTTTGACTGTCACTGGTGTATAAGAATGCTTGTGATTTTTGCACATTAATTTTGTATCCTGAGACTTTGCTGAAGTTGCTGATCAGCTTAAGGAGATTTTGGGCTGAGACAATGGGGTTTTCTAAATATACAATCATGTCGTCTGCAAACAGGGACAATTTGACTTCTTCTTTTCCTAACTGAATCTCCTTGATTTCTTTCTCTTGCCTGATTGCCCTAGCCAGAACTTCCAACACTATGTTGAATAGGAGTGGTGAGAGAGGGCATCCCTGTCTTGTGCCAGTTTTCAAAGGGAATTTTTCCAGTTTTTGCCCATTCAGTATGATATTGGCTGTGGGTTTGTCATAAATAGCTCTTATTATTTTGAGGTACGTTCCATCAATACCGAATTTATTGAGCGTTTTTAGCATGAAGGGCTGTTGAATTTTGTCAAAAGCCTTTTCTGCATCTATCTGGGACACATTTAAAGCAGTGTGTAGAGGGAAATTTATAGCACTAAATGCCCACAAGAGAAAGCAGGAAAGATCTAAAATTGACACTCTAACATCGCAATTAAAAGAACTAGAGAAGCAAGAGCAAACACATTCGAAAGCTAGCAGAAGGCAAGAAATAACTAAGATCAGAGCAGAACTGAAGGAGATAGAGACACAAAAAACCCTCCAAAAAATCAATGAATCCAGGAGTTGGTTTTTTGAAAAGATCAACAAAATTGACAGACCACTAGCAAGACTAATAAAGAAGAAAAGAGAGAAGAATCAAATCGACGCAATTAAAAATGATAAAGGGGATATCACCACCGACCCCACAGAAATAGAAACTACCATCAGAGAATACTATAAACACCTCTATGCAAATAAACTGGAAAATCTAGAAGAAATGGATAATTTCCTGGACACTTACACTCTTCCAAGACTAAACCAGGAAGAAGTTGAATCCCTGAATAGACCAATAGTAGGCTCTGAAATTGAGGCAATAATTAATAGCCTACCAACCAAAAAAAGTCCAGGACCAGATGGATTCACAGCTGAATTCTACCAGAGGTACAAGGAGGAGCTGGTACCATTCCTTCTGAAACTATTCCAATCAATAGAAAAAGAGGGAATCCTCCCTAACTCATTTTATGAGGCCAACATCATCCTGATACCAAAGCCTGGCAGAGACACAACAAAAAAAGAGAATTTTAGACCAATATCCCTGATGAACATCGATGCAAAAATCCTCAATAAAATACTGGCAAACCGGATTCAGCAGCACATCAAAAAGCTTATCCACCATGATCAAGTGGGCTTCATCCCTGGGATGCAAGGCTGGTTCAACATTCGCAAATCAATAAACATAATCCAGCATATAAACAGAACCAAAGACAAGAACCACATCAACCAATAGCTTTCTTACAGAGAGGTTGAAAGAGATTACTGTGTTTCCATGCCTGATAACACAACATGCGTTCTGTTCCCCATGGATCATAGAGTAATTTTGATGTTCTTGTTTTGTGGTTCAGGAAATACATTTCATAAGTCTATGGCTACCACAGTGATTGGTCTGAAGAATCTGGGCAAAAAAAATTGAACACCTTCCGGAAAAGATTTACTATTCTAGATGCCATTAAAAGTATTCATGATTCAAGACAGGAGGGCAAAACATTAACTTGAACCGGAGTTTGGAGAAGTGAACTCAGCTCTCATGGATGACTTGGAGGAATGCAAGATTCAGTGGAGAAAGTAATTTCAGATGTGGTGGAAATAGCAAGGGAACTAGAATTCAAATCGGAGCTTGAATGTTACTGAATGCTTGCAATCTCATGATGCAATTTGAACAAATGAGAACTGCTTCTTATGGATGAGCAAGAAAAGTGGTTTGGTGAAATGGATTCTATTTCTTAGGAAAATGTGGTAAACATTGCTGGAATGACACCAAAGGACTTAGAATATTACAGAAGCATAGTTGATAAGGCCATGACAGTGTTTCAGACAATTATCTCTAATGCTATCATGTCCCCACTATGACAGAGTTACCTAACAAAGCCATACTCAGAAGATAGTCCAGTTATTATGTAACACGTGACTGTCATTGGTGACAAGGAAGGAGTCACTTGTGCCATTTTCAGTGTTTTCCTGCCAGGTTTACAGGTATCTGTCCTTCATATCCACCATTACCATTTTGAGAGGTTGCATGACTTTTTTAAATGATGTTTAGATTCCCTTCTGATTTGCTCTTGCATATATTCTACAATTATTCTTTTTATGATTGCTATGGAGATGACAAAATCTTTATAAAGCTATAACAATTTTCTTTAAATCAATATGAATTTAATTTCTTGTAAAAACCATCTACTTCCCCAGGTTTTCTCCACTTCAAACAGTTTTGGTCAGTAATTAATTTCCTACAATGCATACATATTAACTTAGAATTATACTTATTTCTAGACATTTGTATTTTAAATCTTGAAGTAAAATAATGGGTAGAATCCAAACTTTCAGAAAGGCATGTTTTTATATTTTACCATATATTCACATTTACAAGAAGTCTTTATAATGCTACAAGGCTGTAAGTTACCATTTCCTTTCCTTCAACCTGAATTCTTCCCTTCAGCATTACTTTGAGAGAAAAAAATAGTAAAATTAGTGAGTGGAGGTCCCTGTAAAATTTTCTTTCATAGCAAGTGTTCCTGAAATCAGGTGCCTGACTTTATGAGATTCTGAGTAACTTTGTTTTGTAACAATAAGAGTTTTATAAAAATGGATGGTAAAGAACGGGAAAAAACCCATAGCAGCTTTAGTATTGACAAATGACTGACCTAATGATTATTTCACATCTTGAAAACAGAGTGACACGTGCAAAACGGATTTGAAATATGAAAGTTTGCTTAAGCCTTACACACTTGACTACTAAGTTTTAACAAAATGTCAATCTTAACTTGACAATGACAGCAATCAAGTTTATGAGATGTGAAATTATCATTCCTTAGACTCAGAAAGTTAAGGTAGAACAGGATGGCCGTGGTTTACATGAAGTTTCCTTGAGACATGCTAAGTGTGTATGTCCATTAGACATTAATGTGGAAATGCAGAGTTCACATTGTGATCTTGCATTGAAGATTTGGAGGAAAAATCTGAGCTAGAAATATTTTTGAGGGGATTTCTCAGCCTAGAGGTGATATTTAAAGCAGAGAATATCTAAGATCATCAACGGAATGATAGTAGACAAAAAATAATCCAAAAAATTGGTCTAGGGACCTCCAAAGTTTATGGCTTCCTCCAATTTTATAGAATAAATAATTTACAGAAAAATTGTGAAAAATTTAAAAAATTTACAAAAAAATACTTGTTGGGATGCCTATCAGCTCTGAGACATGGCTTGAGAAGGAATCTCTGACAGGATTAACGTGGCTACCAGAGTAAGAATAATGGAGAGTAAATATTAGAAAGTGTGCCCAGGTTAAAAACCACTGTCCTTCTCTAAATGCTTTGATCATTAAGACATGAGATCATCCCAAGTTTACAAAAGTGTTGTCTGAAATGAAAATCATGTCTTCATGATTAGCTGATTTACTTAGTTCCCCTGAAAATTATAAGAATGAAATGCCTTTGTAAGAGTTGTTCTTACAATTTACCAAAGTTTGAAAACAGTGTGCTGTTTTACATACCCAGTTTCCAAAAGAAGTTTGAACTCTTGGAACACTTGATTTATTATATGTATTATTTCCCATTTTAATCTTGAGTGCAATGCATAATGGTTTTGGAGTATTTTTGGTTTTTACTTGAAACCATGCCTTGTTTAAAGTATAAAACATTTAAAAGATTGAATATAAAAAATGAACTGTACATTTTTACAATCTAAGAATATTTTCTAAATATGAGGTAGTCAGGGGAATGTGATTAGTCAATGATGTCTTTGATGTCCTGCCCCACCACAGACCAATAGGGTCAACGCTGTGACTGGGCACACATCAAAGATTCACGCCTGACTCACAGCTATGGGGTTTGTTAAAACCTCGTGGAAAGTTTCTTTTGATGAACAAGATATAATGATCAAAAAAAAAAAAGGTGCTGATATGTTTTTCCAACCATAGATGTACTCAACTCTCTCCTATTTAACCTCCTCACACCTGACTTCTCATCACTTTTCCTGGTGGGTGTCCTTCCACCTCCCTAACGCCCCCTCTCACAGGGATGCCTCCTCCCAAGGCTCCAGAAACTCTGACCCTCACACTGCTGGAGGGAGCCCATGAATTGCTGGTCAATATCGCTCACCCTCTACACTCCAGGCTGCATGTGCTTCTTCCAACAAGACCTAGAGAGGCACTGACGGCTAAATACCTGTCACCTGCCCCTTTCCCAGAGGGTGAACCTCCATCCACTCCCACTGCAGAAATGAATCTTAAATGGTTGATATCATCTTCCAACCCCGGCCCTAAACGTATAGGCAAATCACAATTTTGGGGCATTAGTGTATCAGAAAGAAAGAAAACATAGAAGTAATGGAGACCAAAGTAGGTGAAGAATCTTTAGGAGAGAGCATTTAATTTTTTCAAAATGAAAAAAATATATATATATTGTTTTCTTTTCTGGCTGATGCGCTTAGCTGTAGCTTGCTGAAGTGGCCAAGCAGGAGAGATTTAACCAGAAGCGACGTGTCCAGTCACCAGCATAGAGAAATCCTCTGTGTCACCAACCACACATAGGGTCTTCTGGTAGACCTCATGCAACGCCCTCCATGTTAATATTCATCGGAATACGGATAATTAGGGGAGTCCGCTAAACTGGAAAGGGAAAAAATGCACACTCTGAATGGCAATGACTCCGTTGCTACCAGGTAGCACAGTGATTTCTAGGAAGCTACCACTAGTATAGGTGTTAAGAAGTCCATTTTCTGACTGCTCTAGAATCTGTGTTTCTTAGTTTAATGAACATGACTTTATTATATCTGTAGTTTCAAAATAAAAAATCATTTAATTCTATTCCTCTGCCTGGAACTGAACACATAAAACATGCAAAGGCAAATATTCAAACTTATTTCTCTACATCTGTCCATAGAGAAAAGAGATATTCTGACATTTTCTATTTCAAATTCTCAGTAAAAACAGGAACTCATTCTGCCTTACCTTGAAGAGGAATAAGCAGACATATGCTCATCAGTAACAGACAATTTTGAGTGTAACAATTATCCTGGTAACAATTATATTTTATTTTATTTCTTTACATATTACTTATTACCTGCCTATCATATGCAACACACTTGGTTAGATTCAGAAATGTAAATTTTTGTTTTTGATATTGATTCCAATATCCAAAGAGCTATAATGCAGAAACCATTTTGCACAGATCAATGACTGCTCACATGTACAGTTACAACTTGTTAATTAGGGAATTGAGTCTATCCTTTGTGATTACACCAAGAGCAAACACTCGGAAGCTGGCAAGTGGTTTACTCCAGATGATATTTGAGTTCTACAAAATAGCACTAGTGATTGATTTTATGATCTCAGAAAACATAAATTGCTTGTAAAAATTTCTAGTGCTTGCCGCTTTTCCTTTTCTTTTTATCATTTCCTTTTTCATTGGGTATTTTCATCTAAATAAAAAAAATACTACTAATAATATCTACCAAATTTTGGGTACTTATGATGTACCATTGTGTTTGTTTTATTCACACATTATCTCATCATCTCTATTACTTGTTAAAATCTCCACTGCCATCAGGAACATAACTTCTTTTTTCCCTCATTTTGTGAGTGACCTTTTATGAATCCTAGAACCTTAGAACATAGAGGAACAGTAAACGTCTGTTATTGGTCATAAATTATCTCCAACAATGGTGCTTTTGCATCTGTACTCTTCATTTGATTTCAAAATTTCTTTATTCTCTGCACTGAGATCTCCATATTGCAGAACATCAAGGCCAAGCCCTCCTATTTGCTCCACTAAGACTGACTTGTGGAGGCAAATGCAGTGTTTGGGTCATGGGAAAACATGCAAAGAAAGGCACAAAAAAGCTTTGAAATGATTAAAAATACTTAATTGACAGGATCTGGCAAGCAATTCCATGTGAAGTAGGTGGGAATTGGAATCTGGCCCACAAGGTTGATGGAACTGCCTTTGATCTGGTAAGACATTTAGCAGGTTGGGAAGAACATCATATAAGCACAAATTTGGAAACATCTGATGTGACCACATGGGCACTATCCGCAGTATGTACACTAGACAGTAGTACAAACGGCAGGCCTACATGGAAGGTGCACATTTAGCAATGATCTTGGCTGCTCTGGAGAGTTCCATGGAGTCATGAAAGCAGAGGGACAGGTTGACCACACTGACCCCGGGCCACTCTCCCTGCCAGAGAACAGGGCTCTGGAGTGAATCCAGGGGGAGAGGTCCAGAAAGCTCCTGTCTCACCTCTGTCTCACATTGGCCTCTGTGCCCCTGCTGTAGAGGTCACTCTCAACACCCATCCTACATTCCTCCTCTGAAAATAAAGTAGGACACCCATCACCAAAATTACTTACATATCAAGGGTCAAATATCGTATATTTCTGTCTAGGTCATCTATGGCTTTCATGTCCTCTGAAGTCAACTGGAATTCAAACACCTATCAAAGTAATAGAAAACTTTAATTATTTTTAGATTACATCATTGCCAACTGGGAACCACCAAGTATGTCAGACAGTAGGGTGCAGAGACAATATTAAAAGATCGATACATTTCCAAAATTTGTGAAAGACCTCTCTAAACATTCAAGTGGTCAATGAAAACCAGACGAAAAATAAATAATAATCCATTCCCAGATAAAATATTTTGAAACTGCACAACACTGCAGACAAAGAGAATATCTCAAAAGATGCTGAAGAAGAAACAGAGCTGACATTGTGCACATATGATAGGGTCATATACCTAGAAGACCCACAAGAATCTAGAGGCAAATTTTGTAATGTCTAGTGTAATTTAGTAGGTTTGATGAATAACATTGAATATCTATCTCTCCAATGAGCAGGTATAATAGGAAAAAATAGTTTTCAACATGACTCAAGTCAATAATTGTCTAAATACTAACGATTTCACATTCAAAAGGCATGGGTACTCAACTGTGTAAATTTGGGAGACTCTAAATATCAAAAAGATGTCACTCTTTCTAACTCACACAATCAAGTAAGTGTACAAATTCATAGGGAAACTGAAAGAGTGATACAGAAAATAAGAGAAAGAGAGAGTAAAAAATGATTCCTCAAGGATCTAGAACTAGAAATACCATTTGACCCAGCCATCCCATTACTGGGTATATACTCAAAGGATTATAAATCATGCCAATATAAAGACACATGCACACGTGTGTTTATTGTGGCACTATTCACAATAGCAAAGACTTGGAATCGACCCAAATGTCCATCAGTGACAGACTAGATTAAGAAAATGTGGCACATATACACCATGGAATACTATGCAGCCATAAAAATGGATGAGTTCGTGTCCTTTGTAGGGACATGGATGCAGCTGGAAACCATCATTCTCAGCAAACTATTGCAAGAACAGAAAACCAAATACCACATGTTCTCACTTGTAGGTGGGAATTGAACAATGAGATCACTTGGACACAGGAAGGGGAACATCACACACCGGGGCCTATTGTGGGTTGGGGCGAGGGGAGAGAGAGAGCATTAGGAGATATACCTAATGTAAATGATGAGTTAATGGGTGCAGCACACTAACATGGCACATGTATACATATGTAACAAACCTGCATGTTGTGCACATGTCCCCTAGAACTTAAAGTATAATAAAAATAAATGACAACCATGTAGCACTTGATGAATCTAGGTAAGCGCATTTGTTGCATTATTCTTGTAGTATTTCTATACATTAGAAAGTCCACAAAACAGAAATGAAAAGCGATCAAAAACTATTGAAAGTATCAGTAATTACTAGGCGCGGTGGCTCTCGTCTGTAATCCTAGCACTTTGGGAGGCCAGTGCAGGAGGTTTGCCTGAGTTCAGGAGTTCAAGAACAGCTTGGGCAACACAGTGAAACCCCATCTCTACTAAAATACAAAAAATTAGCTGGGTATTGAAGTGTGCGCCTGTAGTCCCAGCTACTCGGGAGGCTGAGGCAGGAGAACTGCTTGAACCCAGGAGCCAGAGGTTGCAGTTAGCCGAGATGGTGCCACTGCACTCAACCCTGGGTGACGCAGCGAGACCCCATCTCCAAAACAAAAAAGAAAAAATTAACAGCAATGGAGAAAGTTATGAAATTAATGATATATTTGTTAAAAGATAATTTATTAATAAGTAGTGGGAAATTCATATGATCATGGATTGGAAATCTCAATATTGTTAAAGATTCGGTTCTCTCCACATTGATCTGCAGGCTTATTACAATGTCAACAAGAGATTAAAACATTTACTTAGTTGTGGAAGTTAATGAGATGATTCAAAATTTTAAATAACACATTAGTCAAGAATAGCTAAGATATTATTAAATAAATGAAGAAGTTAGAAAATTATTTGTAACATACTGGAAGTGAAACTTACTTTTTAACATTATAGTACAGAAAAGTAAATAACTGAACTGAAGATGGAAGACAGGCCAGATAATTGTTCATGGAAATTTCATATATGTTACAGGTAAAAAAAAATCAAGTTATGTGAGCAAATATGAACTTTTCAATAAATGTCAGTGGGAAATTTTGCTAAAAATTCAAAAATTAGATATGCATGTTTGGATCCTTATTTCATATAGTATTTAAAAAGTCAATCCCATTCGAATTAACTGAATTTATAAGGAAAGAATATTAACAATTTTTTAAGATAATACAGTAAAATATTGTGATAGTCCCAATATAGGATAAGACACAAAATTCACCAACCACAAGAAAGAGGAATGAAAAATGAGTCTACATGAAGGATTGAAACTTTTATCTGTGAAAACATAACCACAGAGAATATGACAACACAGGTAAAATTTGGGAGCTGTTATTTCAAGAATACATTCAAGTCTCTAAAGAATTAATATCCATGATAAATACATATATGTGTATGGTTTCTAATTAATCTAAAATATATATTAAATAACACATGTCATGTATTATATAAATCTATATATACTAGATGAATTAGAGAACATACACATATGTATAAATAGTGATAACTTCCACAGTCTTTCATAACTTTCATTTTCGTTTTGTGAATTTTCTAATTTATAAAAATAATTTTTAAATCATTTAATGAATGTCATTACCTAGATACATCAATTGTTTCATTGTTGTCATTTTTTACTCTCTCTTATTCTCTGTATCACTATTTCAGAGTATCCTATAGATTTTTTCACTTATTTAACTTAATGTTTTAGCAAATAGTGACATATACACATATACATGATATATGTCATATGTATGACATAAGTTTTATAATATATATCATACATGATGCATATTTTATATACCTATATGATTAATTAGAAAATATATATATGTATGTATTCTGGATGTTAATTCTTTAGAGACTTGGATGAATTCTTGAGAATATATGAAATAATATATCAATTTATATATATTCATACATATACCTATTGATATTATTTTACACATCTCATCTAAATGATAGATTAATTAGGAACTGCCCTCTACAGTCACATGTCCCTGTACCCACTTGCTTGGTTCTATGAATTTCCAGTTCCTTCCAATAAGAGATAGTAATAAGAGGCAGTGTGTATTTCCCCACCCTTTGAGTCTGACCTATCCTATAACTTGCATTAGGTGATAGAATTTCCCAGAAGCGATGGTTGGCAGCTCTGAGCCTAGACATGAAAAGGCTTTGCACGTGTCCACTCACTGCGTTGGGGTCATGCCCTGTCCTGAGATGAACCCTGGGCTGGATGACTGGAGGATAAAGAACTGCATGGGAGAAGGGGGCGCTCAGACAGATGCCCCATGGACATCCTGAAGCAGAGCTGCCTCACTGCCCTGCATGCACATGAGAGCCCGGCCAGGAACAGAAGGACTGGACTGAGTTCAGGCTGAGCCGAGGCTAATTTTCTAACCATGGAATCTTGAGCTCAATAAATGCTTTTTCATTAAGCCTTTGTGTTAACTGGGTTTGTCTTATAACCTGAGGTGTTGGAATAAATATGGTCTCCTACACATAAAAATAAAGATGAACAACCACCTCATAAAAAAAAAAAAAGGCAGAGTTAAACAAACAATTCACAAAGACAAAATTCTAACAGAATAAATATAAGGAATTTATACTACATAAATATACAAAAAAAAAATTCACAATGATTTGGAGACTAAAAAACATCTAATCAAACACTTCATTACAGAAAATAAAAAAAAAGACATATCCCTAGCAGATGGATATGGATAGCTCTGACTTAACGCTAATTCAAATCTCTGGTTTTGATGCCATCCTATTTCTCTCCATCTGTGTTGCCTCTCCTGTGTCAGAGTAGAAGAAATCCTTGTGAAGTACACAAAGAATTCATGCATAGGAAATACAGGGAAATGGGCTGGCCCAAGGGTGTCCTGAGAGCCTTACAAGAAGCACACGTTTGAACGACACTGTGCAGCAGCCCTGAGGCCCACAGCCCGGCTCCTCACCTTCATGTTCTCTCTGGTCCGCTGCTCATTGTAGCTCTTGGCCAGGACCACAACGCCACGCTGCAGCTGGTAGCGCAGGGCAATCAGGGCTGGGGTTCGCTTGTACTTTTTTGCCAAGGCACAAAGGACTGGGTCCTCCAAGAGAACCGGGGAGTTCTGATCCACCCTGGAAGGAAAGGCGGAAATGCTGAAGCCCTGAGACTGGGGATACAGTTTGTTAGGTGGCTCCCTAAACAGACTAAGGCATCCACTCTGCACCAGAGCTTCTCAAGTGAGGCCCCTGAACAGCAACCTCAACATCACCTGGGATCTTGTCAGAAATGCAAATTCTTCCCTCATCCCAAATCAGCTGTCAGTCAACTCCAGGAAACAGCAGGATCTGATTCATTGGGTTTTTTTAGCAAACCAGTGTTTTAGGTAAACTTCCTGTATGTCTTATTACCATTGTTTTTCTCGATGGGATCCCAGAGCACTAAAGGCCACCAGAACAATGTCTTTTGACTTGCAGAAATCCAGCAGTTTTCTCTGGTTGAAGTAAGGATGACATTCCACCTGCAGATGAGCAAGATGGAAAAGCATCAGATAATCCAAAAGTTATATTAATATTAAAATCACAAAAGTAAAAGAAGCCGAATAATATAGAGCATTAAATTTGAACTGAGAGTATTTGCCAAAAAATGATGTTTTACATACAACTTAATTTTATATCCCTCTCTCCTAAGAAAATCGAAATGCTATTTCTGAGCAAAACCAACCTCTACAAACCCTATCCTGGTTTCTCAATAACTCCGACCACTAGAAGGAGACACGGCCAATTTCAGAGCTGGGATAAGGTAAGATTCTTTGAGCCTTAGGCATCAAATTGTGCCAGAAATCAAGAATTTGGTCAAAGACTCATGAAAGCATGTCTAAAAGAAAAAAGAACTGATTTCCTAATTGATATCAAAAATGCATACATATATATGTATGTTTTCTAATTCATCTGACATATAACATGCATATCATATATGCCATCTATGATATATATATATATATATATATATATAATAGATGAACTAGAAAATATACAAATACACATAAATACTGATAACTTTCATAGGCTTTCATTACTTTTCCTTTTTGTACGATGGATTTGTATGGTGACATCCCAAATGTCACCAGTGGGTTTCCTATGAAACAAGTGCTTTGTCTTTTATACTTGCCCTCATGAGTCTTTGATCAAATTCTTCTTTTAGATAGATAGATAGATACATAGATAGATAGATAGATAGATAGATAGATAGATAGATAGATAGATAGATGGATGGATGGATGGATAGATAGATAGATAGATAGATAGATAGATAGATAGATATACTGAATAGATGTGAGCATTAAAAATAAGTAAAATGAATTAAAAATCACAGCAGAAAAATCCATGAGTCTATAGTAATTAGTGTGAGAATGAAAAAATGAACATTTGTCTACTCTGATGGTGGTCATTACAGCAATTACATTCACAATACATTGCTAATTGAAGGAAGAAGTTAATTTTTACCCTGACTTAGAGGAATAATAGTATATTATTTTTACTTGCTGAGAAATTACTTTTAGTTAAATATCAGGTAAGAACAGTTAAACAAGTGGTTGAAATTGTAAATGATTATGTAAAAACACCAAGGAAATAACAAATAAGAAATAACAAAGAGGAAAACAGAAATACAATACAAAAAAGTTCAAATCACTGATGTATACTCAATCATAGGTGAAAATGTGTCATGGGAATATGACTACTTCTGTTGAGAATTAGCTCCCAGCAGATTACTAGCAATTGTTCAAGAGAAAACACATATTAAAACAATAGATGTGACCATTGTTAGCTTAACCAAGTTTTTAAAACTAGCTTCACCACTAGTGGGGTATTCTGTGATTGTATGCAGTCTAGTGTGGTGCAGTTTGAAAAACATGGCATGATAAAAACATTTTCTTGCCCCAAAGATTTAAGCCAATGTAATAAAATACTCACATCTAATGTTTAATTTACAGAAACTTTCAACAACTGGGAAAAACAAGTTAACTGATATCAAAATACAACAATATAAAAACAATTGAATTCTGGTTAAAAAAAGAAGAGCCACAAAAGATATTTTGATTAAACAATGGAAAATTCAAATATGGACTGGATGCCAAATGACATGAGGGCGCTGTAGATGATGTTCTTAGATACAGTAAGGACACTGTAACGGGGAGAATATCTTCATTCCTGTGACATGTTTGGAGAGGTCTCCAGGGGTCAATTGGCATCTTTACAATTTACCTTGAAGAAGTTCTAGAAACATTATATGTATTTTTGCAGATATACTCCATATAACGTTGCAAAATGTTAGTATTTTGAATACAAATGGTAACATGGGTCTCCAGTATTATCTTTACCAAATTTTTGGAAAGTTTGAAAATTGCCATAATAAAAATTGGGGAACTACTAATATTAAAATAACATTAATTTCTCAATGCTTTTATTAAATTATCATGGCACCATATCACTATACCAAATTCATAAATTTTATGCATTTATGTATTTCCACTGTTGATCTTTACTCATTGACTCTAAGTTTTTAAAAATGAAATAAAACAAAAAAGTGTAAGTTACTGGGAAAAGTGTAGTGACTTTAATGCTGAAATGTGTATAACATTTGGGGGCAGTCAATTTGATCAAAGAGGCCTGGAATCAACAATCAGAGCTCCGGGATAAGATGGAATTATCTCTAGGCTATGAAAGAACCACGCATAGAATAGATGTGTTTAAGCAGCTGATTGCATGACAGACTCCAAAGAACAGCAGCCGACTAGGAGCGGGGCAGTCATTGGTCAGCTCGATGTTCTGCTAAATATTTCTCAGTGTTGATTTCATCCACTGTGAACAGATATCTCTGTAAACAGGTCATTTTCTCTTTCTACCATGGATGACCTTCATTGTCTGCAGATAATTTTTAGTGTATCTATGCCCTTGGTCAAGAAGTATGAAAGCACTGATACCAAGAGGCACTGAGACATCTGAACTCCATGGAAATCCCTAGTATTTCTCTTCTCTTACTCTCTCTCTCTCTCCTTATGTACTGTACATTCTGTCTTTTCAGGGCTTCATATCTATGCACACTTCCATCCAAATCACCTTCATCCATCCACTCTCGGGTCATCTTTCATAGCTTAGGGGTAAGTCCACCTTTCCCTGAATCTAATTGACAATCCTTGGCCTCCTTGATTGAACTGACTTCCCCTAAATATAACTCACAATTCAGCATCAAAGTTACAACACATTTTCGTAAGACTTTTCTAAGCCGGGTACAAGTAAGAGCCCTCTATGCCCTTCGAGACAGAGGCTTTGCTCTCTAGAATCTTCTCTTTTACAAAGATCAGTGGGACTAAATGAATGGATACTTGGCCAATAGGACAGAAAGAGGGGCATGAAGAGCAGAAAAGAGAGGAGACTGAGGGCGCTCACCTGGTTGCAGACAGGTTTGTACTTGAGCCCTGGCTTGTTGAGGATCATTTCCAGCTGCCTGCGGTTGAAGTTGGACACCCCGATGGACTTGGCCAATCCTGCATCTTTACATTTCTCCATGGCCTGGGAAAAAGGAATTGTGAGGTATCATTTATGTAGTCGACTGAAGATCAAGATAAATGTAACGTAGAACTGTGAAAGCAACAACTGTGTAGATATGACAATCAACTAGCTAGTTGTGATTCTTAAAAGGGAGAAAATAAATAAGAAAATTGGGGAGGAAGATAGTGATTGCAAGAGTAAGAATTTCTGTTTCCTCCTTAGGAAACTGGAGAGTCTAGTGCACAGGCAAGGAAAGAAATCCCAGTCCTCCTTACCCCCAACCCTTCTCCTCCACTTCTCTCTTTTGTATGCCTGTCATTTCTTTTTCTTCACTGCTCACAAATCTACCTTTGTAAAACTCCTAAATTTTTGATCCAATGGTGCATTTTCCATTCTTGTACTTGGAAGATAGGAACCAGATGTCTCCTATCTCATCTTTCTTATCTGTGCTCTCCTCCAAGCACTCACCTCCCACGTAGCACAGAGATCCACTGTGTCAAGTAGTACTTTTCCATTTTCATCTTTTGGGATCATCTCCTCACCTGGCTGAAGTAGAAGCAGTCAATTTAGTGATGTCACAAATCAATTTCTCCACATAAATTTCCCCACACATAGCCATGCTCTGAGGTACATTTAAGAACACTAATCCTCCTTGAGGTAGGTGATGCAATGCTCCAGAGAGTGATACGTACAAAGTGTGCTACATATGAAGGTATAAGGAATGTCTTCAGGAGACAGGCTTCTTCTAATCTCTTATAACTATTATATGTATAAATAAATACCATCTTTCTTGTTGCTAATGGAGTGTCATCATTGACTTACATTACTTTCTTCTGCTCCTATAATTTTCTCTATGGCAATACCTCTCTTCAAATGCAAAAGATCTTAATATTCAGGAATAATAGATAATACTTTTGACCCAGATGCCACTATCAGAGTTCTTTATCTCCCTGAACATATGATGTTCCATGGACAGGACCATGAACGCATCATGGTCAATGGAGGTGTTTTCAAGGCCAGTTTGGAAGTTGGGAGATGCACAGGAGCTCGTGGTAATGACCATGAGCCTGAAATTGCTCCAAAGCCATAAATACCACCAATGAAAAAGGTTGGAACAAATACTTAAAAAGCCTTTTGTAATAAAGCAGAGATAAGAATGGAGAAAGGATTTATTTTTAGAGATTTTATCAAATTCTTAATGTAGCCATGGCTTTGACTTTCATATCTAGCTCACCCTTGCATTAACTAGCCTAAGGAGATTTCCGTAACCTTAAAACAAAAGTTACGAATGACACAAGAATTCATCGCTAAGCAAGAATAAAAACTCAATGTGAAAAGAGAGGATGCATAAGCAACAGTTTCCCATTAAGATTTGTAGTTTAAGAGACTCCAGGACTGAGTTCTTGCCCCTTGAAAGGAGTCAAGAGGATGGAAACTCATTGTGCACCCTATGTGCAACAGCTTTTCTGGACACCACAACTTCATGAAACTCTGTGTCTGTGAACATCCCAAGAGGTGAACTCAGGAGTCATAACTAAGACCTTGTGCCTTCAACGAGATGATTGTCATTTCCTCAAGTTTTTAAAGCAGACGGTTTGAGGATTCTGCACTCTCTTTTCTTGTAGACATGCATCATGGAAGTACGGATTCAAAATGTATTCAATAGAAAGGGAATTAGGAGTTATGTTTAGGGCTCTTCTTCCATGTTATAATCCCTATGTCCTCCTAAGAAAATGCTTAGTTCAAATATCCATGAAAACAACATTTATGATGACAACAAAAGTGAAATAAATTTGATCACAAAACTACCTACCTTTAGAGACACTGGAAAATGAATAAGATAAAGGTCAACATAGTCCAATTGGAGATTTTTCAGTGACCTTTCCAAGGCTGGTCGGACCAACTCTGGTCGATGGGAATTGCACCAAAGCTGCAGAGGTGAGAGAAAGGAAGTTGTGTAATGAAAACTTGAGCCAGTTTTACTAGTTTGCTCGACCTAATATTTAAACATTTTCTACTACTTCAAAACTAATGACCACAGGCAAAATTATTCTCTCTCTTCTTGTGATGCCTTTTGTTCCACCATATCCTGATGAACTTTGTAATATGTTGGATATATAGTTAGTACATATGCTGAAAGAAAGAGTGAAATTACTCCAAAAGTAAAAGTTGTTATCAAATCATAAGCATACCCATTATCTGAATTATCTTTGGTATGTTTTACAACTCATGTTAGTAGTGTAATTCACCAATTCAGCCCAATGGGCAAGAATAAGTATCTTTGTGGTTTAGAAACTGAGGAGGCAAATACAGTTTTTAATATGTTAACTTGTGCTGGACGCAATTTAAAACAATGTAGGTATCATTGTTTTATATGCACAGAGCTGTCTTACATTGCTTTCTCTCCCTCTTTCTGATCAAGATGATAATGGAAACTCAGAATCCTAACAAATGTAAGAAATTCACCCAGGAGGTAAGACATAACATAACATGATTAAGGTTATCTCTGATTCTATAGTCTATGTTAAACCATATTGATCTGTGCTGACCTCGAAGAGTAAAGGGACTTTGAAGTCATGAGTTGGAACACTGCGAAGATGAGAAAGTCATCTTCATTTTCTGCCTTTGATTTTATTTTCATACATGAATAATTGTGAATAAATTGAAATGAATAAGCACAATTCACCCTCAACTATGGATCCAGTCATAGAATTGCCACCTCCACACAATCACCATAAACACATGTGCACACAAGCTCATCATAGGCACGGTACCTTTGAAGTGTAGAAGATGTCTTCTCTCTTCACAGTGCCATCTGCAATCTTGCTTCGGATGGCCAGTCCAACCTGCTCCTCATTATTATAAATATGTGCACAATCAACATGGCGGAACCCAACTTCTATCGCCAGTTTGGTGGCCTCTAGAGCTTTATCTTTAGGAACCTAGGGGAGCAACCAAAGGTAGTATTTTCTGACTGATGTGCCTGAGAGTTAGTTCAGGCACAAGCAGCAACGTTTACAAAAATCACCTTTTCCTCCTTTCTTTTTTTTTTTTTTTTTTTAATTTATTTATTATTATTAAACTTCAAGTTGTAGGGTACATGTGCACAACGTGCAGGTTTGCTACATATGTATACTTGTGCCATGTTGGTGTGCTGCACCCATCAACTCGTCATTTACATCAGGTATAACTCCCAATGCAATCCCTCCCCCCTCCCCCCTCCCCATGATAGGCCCCGGTGTGTGATGTTCCCCTTCCCGAGTCCAAGTGATCTCATTGTTCAGTTCCCACCTACGAGTGAGAACATGCGGTGTTTGGTTTTCTGTTCTTGTGATAGTTTGCTAAGAATGATGGTTTCCAGCTGCATCCATGTCCCTACAAAGGACACAAACTCATCCTTTTTTATGGCTGCATAGTATTCCATGGTGTATATGTGCCACATTTTCTTAATCCAATCTGTCACTGATGGACATTTGGGTTGATTCCAAGTCTTTGCTATTGTGAATAGTGCTGCAATAAACATACGTGTGCATGTGTCCTTATAGCAGCATAATTTATAATCCTTTGGGTATATACCCAGTAATGGGATGGCTGGGTCATATGGTACATCTAGTTCTAGATCCTTGAGGAATCGCCATACTGTTTTCCATAATGGTTGAACTAGTTTACAATCCCACCAACAGTGTAAAAGTGTTCCTATTTCTCCACATCCTCTCCAGCACCTGTTGTTTCCTGACTTTTGAATGATCGCCATTCTAACTGGTGTGAGATGGTATCTCATTGTGGTTTTGATTTGCATTTCTCTGATGGCCAGTGATGATGAGCATTTTTTCATGTGTCTGTTGGCTGTATGAATGTCTTCTTTTGAGAAATGTCTGTTCATATCCTTTGCCCACTTTTGGATGGGGTTGTTTGTTTTTTTCTTGTAAATTTGTTTGAGTTCTTTGTAGGTTCTGGATATTAGCCCTTTGTCAGATGAGTAGATTGCAAAAATTTTCTCCCATTCTGTAGGTTGCCTGCTCACTCTGATGGTAGTTTCTTTTGCTGTGCAGAAGCTCTTTAGTTTGATGAGATCCCATTTGTCAATTTTGGCTTTTGCTGCCGTTGCTTTTGGTGTTTTAGACATGAAGTCTTTGCCCATGCCTATGTCCTGAATGGTACTACCTAGGTTTTCCTCTAGGATTTTTATGGTATTAGGTCTAACATTTAAGTCTCTAATCCATCTTGAATTAATTTTCGTATAAGGAGTAAGGAAAGGATCCAGTTTCAGCTTTCTACTTATGGCTAGCCAGTTTTCCCAGCACCATTTATTAAATAGGGAATCCTTTCCCCATTTCTTGTTTCTCTCAGGTTTGTCAAAGATCAGATGGCTGTAGATGTGTGGTATTATTTCTGAGGACTCTGTTCTGTTCCATTGGTCTATATCTCTGTTTTGGTACCAGTACCATGCTGTTTTGGTTACTGTAGCCTTGTAGTATAGTTTGAAGTCAGGTAGCGTGATGCCTCCAGCTTTGTTCTTTTGACTTAGGATTGTCTTGGAGATGCGGGCTCTTTTTTGGTTCCATATGAACTTTAAAGCAGTTTTTTCCAATTCTGTGAAGAAGCTCATTGGTAGCTTGATGGGGATGGCATTGAATCTATAAATTACCTTGGGCAGTATGGCCATTTTCACGATATTGATTCTTCCTATCCATGAGCATGGTATGTTCTTCCATTTGTTTGTGTCCTCTTTGATTTCACTGAGCAGTGGTTTGTAGTTCTCCTTGAAGGGGTCCTTTACATCCCTTGTAAGTTGGATTCCTAGGTATTTTATTCTCTTTGAAGCAATTGTGAATGGAAGTTCATTCCTGATTTGGCTCTCTGTTTGACTGTCACTGGTGTATAAGAATGCTTGTGATTTTTGCACATTAATTTTGTATCCTGAGACTTTGCTGAAGTTGCTGATCAGCTTAAGGAGATTTTGGGCTGAGACAATGGGGTTTTCTAAATATACAATCATGTCGTCTGCAAACAGGGACAATTTGACTTCTTCTTTTCCTAACTGAATCCCCTTGATTTCTTTCTCTTGCCTGATTGCCCTAGCCAGAACTTCCAACACTATGTTGAATAGGAGTGGTGAGAGAGGGCATCCCTGTCTTGTGCCAGTTTTCAAAGGGAATTTTTCCAGTTTTTGCCCATTCAGTATGATATTGGCTGTGGGTTTGTCATATATAGCTCTTATTATTTTGAGGTACGTTCCATCAATACCGAATTTATTGAGCGTTTTTAGCATGAAGGGCTGTTGAATTTTGTCAAAAGCCTTTTCTGCATCTATTGAGATAATGATGTGGTTCTTGTCTTTGGTTCTGTTTATATGCTGGATTATGTTTATTGATTTGCGAATGTTGAACCAGCCTTGCATCCCAGGGATGAAACCCACTTGATCATGGTGGATAAGCTTTTTGATGTGCTGCTGAATCCGGTTTGCCAGTATTTTATTGAGGATTTTTGCATCGATGTTCATCAGGGATATTGGTCTAAAATTCTCTTTTTTTGTTGTGTCTCTGCCAGGCTTTGGTATCAGGATGATGTTGGCCTCATAAAATGAGTTAGGGAGGATTCCCTCTTTTTCTATTGATTGGAATAGTTTCAGAAGGAATGGTACCAGCTCCTCCTTGTACCTCTGGTAGAATTCAGCTGTGAATCCATCTGGTCCTGGACTTTTTTTGGTTGGTAGGCTATTAATTATTGCCTCAATTTCAGAGCCTACTATTGGTCTATTCAGGGATTCAACTTCTTCCTGGTTTAGTCTTGGAAGAGTGTAAGTGTCCAGGAAATTATCCATTTCTTCTAGATTTTCCAGTTTATTTGCATAGAGGTGTTTATAGTATTCTCTGATGGTAGTTTGTATTTCTGTGGGGTCAGTGGTGATATCCCCTTTATCATTTTTAATTGCGTCGATTTGATTCTTCTCTCTTTTCTTCTTTATTAGTCTTGCTAGTGGTCTGTCAATTTTGTTGATCTTTTCAAAAAACCAACTCCTGGATTCATTGATTTTTTGGAGGGTTTTTTGTGTCTCTATCTCCTTCAGTTCTGCTCTGATCTTAGTTATTTCTTGCCTTCTGCTAGCTTTCGAATGTGTTTGCTCTTGCTTCTCTAGTTCTTTTAATTGCGATGTTAGAGTGTCAATTTTAGATCTTTCCTGCTTTCTCTTGTGGGCATTTAGTGCTATAAATTTCCCTCTACACACTGCTTTAAATGTGTCCCAGAGATTCTGGTATGTTGTATCTTTGTTCTCATTGGTTTCAAAGAACATCTTTATTTCTGCCTTCATTTCGTTATGTACCCAGTAGTCATTCAGGAGCAGGTTGTTCAGTTTCCATGTAGTTGAGCGGTTTTGATTGAGTTTCTTAGTCCTGAGTTCTAATTTGATTGCACTGTGGTCTGAGAGACAGTTTGTTATAATTTCTGTTCTTGTACATTTGCTGAGGAGTGCTTTACTTCCAATTACGTGGTCAATTTTGGAGTAAGTACGATGTGGTGCTGAGAAGAATGTATATTCTGTTGATTTGGGGTGGAGAGTTCTATAGATGTCTATTAGGTCTGCTTGCTGCAGAGATGAGTTCAATTCCTGGATATCCTTGTTAACTTTCTGTCTCGTTGATCTGTCTAATGTTGACAGTGGAGTGTTGAAGTCTCCCATTATTATTGTATGGGAGTCTAAGTCTCTTTGTAAGTCTCTAAGGACTTGCTTTATGAATCTGGGTGCTCCTGTATTGGGTGCATATATATTTAGGATAGTTAGCTCTTCCTGTTGAATTGATCCCTTTACCATTATGTAATGGCCTTCTTTGTCTCTTTTGATCTTTGATGGTTTAAAGTCTATTTTATCAGAGACTAGTATTGCAACCCCCGCTTTTTTGTGTTCTCCATTTGCTTGGTAAATCTTCCTCCATCCCTTTATTTTGAGCCTATGTATGTCTCTGCGTGTGAGATGGGTCTCCTGAATACAGCAGACTGATGGGTCTTGACTCTTTATCCAGTTTGCCAGTCTGTGTCTTTTAATTGGAGCATTTAGTCCATTTACATTTAAGGTTAAGATTGTTATGTGTGAACTTGATCCTGCCATGATGATATTAACTGGTTATTTTGCTCGTTAGTTGATGCAGTTTCTTCCTAGCCTTGATGGTCTTTACATTTTGGCATGTTTTTGCAATGGCTGGTACCGGTTGTTCCTTTCCATGTTTAGTGCTTCCTTCAGGGTCTCTTGTAAGGCAGGCCTAGTGGTGACAAAATCTCTAAGCATTTGGTTATCTGTAAAGGATTTTATTTCTCCTTCACTTATGAAACTTAGTTTGGCTGGATATGAAATTCTGGGTTTAAAATTCTTTTCTTTAAGAATGTTGAATATTGGTCCCCACTCTCTTCTGGCTTGAAGAGTTTCTGCCGAGAGATCTGCTGTTAGTCTGATGGGCTTCCCTTTGTGGGTAACCCGACCTTTCTCTCTGGCTGCCCTTAAGATTTTTTCCTTCATTTCCACTTTGGTGAATCTGGCAATTATGTGTCTTGGAGTTGCTCTTCTCGAGGAGTATCTTTGTGGCGTTCTCTGTATTTCCTGGATTTGAATGTTGGCCTGCCCTACTAGGTTGGGGAAGTTCTCCTGGATGATATCCTGAAGAGTGTTTTCCAACTTGGTTCCATTTTCCCCCTCACTTTCAGGCACCCCAATCAGACGTAGATTTGGTCTTTTTACATAATCCCATACTTCTTGCAGGCTTTGTTCATTTCTTTTTCTTCTTTTTTCTTTTGGTTTCTCTTCTCGCTTCATTTCATTCATTTGATCCTCCATCGCTGACATTCTTTCTTCCAGTTGATCGAGACGGTTACTGAAGCTTGTGCATTTGTCACGTATTTCTCGTGCCATGGTTTTCGTCTCTTTCATTTCGTTTGTGAGCTTCTCTGCATTAATTACTCTAGCCATCAATTCTTCCACTTTTTTTTCAAGATTTTTAGTTTCTTTGAGCTGGGTACGTAATTCCTCCTTTAGCTCTGAGAAATTTGATGGACTGAAGCCTTCCTCTCTCATCTCGTCGAAGTCATTCTCCGTCCAGCTTTGATCCGTTGCTGGCGATGAGCTGCGCTCCTTTGCCGGGGGAGATGCGCTCTTATTTTTTGAATTTCCAGCTTTTCTGCCCTGCTTTTTCCCCATCTTTGTGGTTTTATCTGCCTCTGGTCTTTGATGATGGTGATGTACTGATGGGGTTTTGGTGTAGGTGTCCTTCCTGTTTGATAGCTTTCCTTCTAACAGTCAGGATCCTCAGCTGTAGGTTGTAGCTGTAGGAGATTGCTTGAGGTCCACTCCAGACCCTGTTTGCCTGGGTATCAGCAGCAGAGGCTGCAGAAGATAGAATATTTCTGAACAGCGAGTGTACCTGTCTGATTCTTGCTTTGGAATCTTCCTCTCAGGGGTGTACTCCACCCTGTGAGGTGCGGGGTGTCAGACTGCCCCTAGTGGGGGATGTCTCCCAGTTAGGCTACTCAGGGGTCAGGGACCCACTTGAGCAGGGAGTCTGTCCCTTCTCAGATCTCAACCTCCGTGTTGGGAGATCCACTGCTGTCTTCAAAGCTGTCAGACAGAGTCGTTTGCGTCTGCAGAGCTGCTGCGTTTGTTATTATTTACTGTGCCCTGTCCCCAGAGGTGGAGTCTACAGAGACAGGCAGGTTTCCTTGAGCTGCTGTGAGCTCCACCCAGTTCGAGCTTCCCAGCAGCTTTGTTTACCTACTTAAGCCTCAGCAATGGCGGGCACCCCTCCCCCAGCCTCGCTGCTGCCTTGCCGGTAGATCACAGACTGCTGTGCTAGCAATGAGGGAGGCTCCGTGGGTGTGGGTCACTCCCGGCCAGGTGTGGGATATGATCTCCTGGTGTGCCTGTCTGCTTAAAGCGCAGTATTGGGGTGGGAGTTACCCGATTTTCCAGGTGTTGTGTGTCTCAGTTCCCCTGGCTAGGAAAAGGGATTCCCTTCCCCCTTGCGCTTTCCAGGTGAGGCAATGCCTTGCCCTGCTTCAGCTCTCGCTGGTCGGGCTGCAGCAGCTGACCAGCACCGATCGTCTGGCACTCCCCAGTGAGATGAACCCAGTACCTCAGTTGAAAATGCAGAAATCGCCGGTCTTCTGTGTTGCTCGCGCTGGGAGTTGGAGACTGGAGCTGTTCCTATTCGGCCATCTTGCTCCGCCCCTCTTCCTCATTTCTTGGATGAGTTCTGTCTGTGGAATCATAAGCCCATCCCAGTCTGTCTGGGTCTTTCCTGGTTAGTAATAAAAGTTGGGCATAGCAGGAACTTCTGCAGTCCCAGAAAATCGCTGCTTGACCAGTAGCTTGGAAGTATCCCTAAAACAACTTCAGGTTCAGTGATTTTTTGGCAACATTAACAGGCCGCAACCTCTGGTTATAGATATAATCTTAATTATTTTTAGTATGGTGAAATTAACACGAGGAAATAGCCACATGGAAGGAATTAGGAAGGAATGCAGTGTAAGCTCCTGCGATTCCTCTCCCACCCTGTCGCTGCACAGAACGCACTGACTTTATCCAGCATCATATTTTTTCAATGTATGTGAACTGTTGTCTACAAGAGATGCTCTCTACATACTCCATTAATAAGATTTTGTCTGGGACTTCTTACATTGACTCACTCTGCCTAGCAGACACAACACTTCCAGTCCCCAAAAGAAAGCAGGTGCATAGAAACTCCACAGTTTACATAAACTGTTACGTAGAACCACCATTCTTATCAGCTAGGAAACAGTGAGAAATCCACCTTATCTGATACCAGCAGGTTTATACAGGAAACAGGACTGTCTATGGATAGCAGTCTATTACGTTAAGTCTTTTCTACCCAGTCTTTGGCCATTCTGTCTGCATGATAGAACTAAATACTAGGAGTAAAGATGTATACACTAAGGATATTGATTTGTATAAGAAATAGACTGCAGGGAGTAAGTGATTAGCAAAATGGGTTTCAGCTCCATAAATTCAAGGCAAGTCTTTTAGGAAACATATGATTGCAGTGAAATTTATAATTATTGACTTATTTAACAAATGTGGATACAGATTTGAAAGTACATCTTTTAAATGACAAAAGCAGAAACAAATCCAACTATTTTCCCATCTTGAAAGTATTTCAGAGGCTTTCTTTTTCCCATGAAATTACAAGGAACTAGGTACAGGGTCTCACAGCCCACTCCTCATACCATCCTTGATCATTTCTTTGCTGTGCGAGCACTCAAAGGCTCACCAAGGCCGGAGCTTTAGTGGTGTTCTCATCTTTACTTCCTCTCCATGACAATTTATATTAAAGTAAACCACTCCTGTCAATGACCTTCAAAATGTCCCTTTGTAAATACTTATATCTTATAGATGAGAAATGCAAGACTCAAATTTTATATAACTAATCTCTATTCCCACACATTGTATTCCGAAGACAGTCTTGAGATATAAGTTTTCCTCCAGTGTAGAAATAGCTAAGTCTAGAAAATAAAATCTATTCCATTAATGTTCTCGTCAGAGAAACAAGAAATTTCTCTGTTACAGTATTTTTATACAAATTTGACCCATATTAACAAAGACAAAGAATTTAAACTGTCCTTGTTAGGTTTCACTTTGTTTTTCTTAAAATGAGGATATTTTATCGTTTCAGGTAATTTTCCCAGAGGTGAGAGTAGTACATGGGAAATTCTCTTTAGTCCAGCTCTAGTATTACAGTTTGGTGCCCGAGGCTTCCCAACAGAACAGTGATACTCTCCTAACAGATTTCATGCAACCCGTCTCCACTAACTTTTGCCATAAAGATTCCTCTGAATTGTGTCTTCTTGGAAGAAGTAAATATCTGTTCAACTATACAAAGAAACAGAGAAACCACTCCCATTGCAATCAATCTTCAAGAGAGGGAGCAGGCAGGCCATGTTCTTTCTGCAGAGTTTTATAGCCTCTGACAGGCTGTGAAACAAACATAAACAGAAGACAAAACAGTGCCCCAAATAAGCAGTAGATGACCCTGTGACAAGACTGCATTGCAGAACAAAGACTGACGTTTAAAGGAGAGTCATGCAGGTAACTTGGGAACACAAGCCTGACAACCTGGTCAGCTTCCACTTATTCTAGCTTCCACTTACTCTAGCTCCTTTGAACTCTCAACACTAAAAATATTATTATTACCTCTGCAGGCGCATAGGTGCCAAATCCCAGGACGGGCATGAAGTGGCCATCATTCAGCTTCACACGCTGATGTTTCGAATCCATTTCTGTCACTGGCCTGGTTGCAAATGTTTCTTTCTTCCTCCCTCACAGGTTATAAGAGCAATTAGCTGGCAACGCCCCTGGACATACTGTCTGTGGGTTAACCAATGGCGTGTGAGAGGAGGGACAGAGGCAATCTTACACAGGCAGTGATAAAAATGGAATCCAGTTCAACTGTTTCTTATCTAAGAAAATTCATAAGTAAATTATCAGGAGGGCATGATACACTCATTAATTTCTCTCAGAAGTATTTTTGCTGTTCCAAATCTCTATATATATGATATAAATTATTCAAAGAGATTTGTAGAACAAATGGTGACTTTACATAAGACTACAGAAAAGGAGCTACTAAGCTCTTTTTGGTTTGTGCCATGATGATATTTCTTCTGTATCTTACAGCATTTGAAATGACTAGTTTTCATTTTTCTCTCTCACACACACACAATTTAAAGGAATGACTAATGAGCATTTCTTTAAAATATTGCCCTCAATTAAAAACTAAAGTTAAAATTTTTAAATGTGTTATTTTTTTCATCAGCAAGTTTATTGTTTCTTTCTTCTTAACCTTATGAGAGAAATATCCCTTCCTGATCAAAGTGCAGTCCTGATAAAGTTGTAATCCTGATGTGGGTGTAAATAAAAAATAAAATTTGTTGTAGTTTTATTGGAGGATTTCTTATTAACAGCGTTTGGACTTTGGATATACTTTGTAATATGCAAACTGTGCCTTATTTTATTTGTCTTATCCAGCCAGTTTTATGAGTTACTATCAAAAAGTAACAAGCCAAACACCTGATAACTATTAGATATACTTTATAATATTGTTAAACATTCATAAGGAAAAACTGGTAACTAATGACATATAAACTGGTGAATAATCCTCACATGGGATAATTTTTACTTCATTCTCCCTTTGGAGGGCAGGTTAGAACATCAATGTAATTTGCATGATCCATGATTCACATCGTGGAGTAGTCACAACTTGCAGTGCCATGATTGCTTCTATTTGCTTCCTTATAAAACAAACAGAAATTGAAACATAAGTAAATTGTTGTACATTGACATAAATGTAATATTATAAAGATATTGAAATTTTTCAACAAGATGGTGGATTATAAGACTCCCATATGACTCATAGAAACATCAGAAAGTATCTAAAATTGACTGAAATAAACTTATTTATTTATGGAGTAGCTCAGTAGCTCAGTAGAGATTCAGGGTGACTATACACATACAGATGTTACAGGCAAAAGACTAGGGGAAGAGACATGCAGTAGTCCATCTAAGTCATTGAGGAAAAACTGGGATGCGAAATTTTTCAATAGTAAGTGATTCAAAAGCCATTGGTTATTTGGGGAAAAATAAAATGGCAAAAACAATCCATGTAGGTGCATGTTCAGAAACAAATTAAGAAGGCCTTGAGGTTTTATGTAGGGCTGATGCCTTGACTGAGAACCTGACACACATATGAGTTGATGACTGTCATGACAGAACAAATCTATATACAGTAAAAAAGATGTTTTATTTTTTTCAAATGCCCAGTTAAATAAAATAACAAGGCATACAGGCCGGGCACGATGGCTCATGCCTGTAATCCCAGCACTTTGGGAGGACAAGGAGGGCAGATCACGAGGTCAGGAGAAGGAGACCATCCTGGCTAACATGGTGGAACGCCATCTCTACTAAAATCCAAAAGAAAATAAAAACAGCTGGACGTGGTGGTGAGCACCTGTAGTCCCAGCGACTCAGGATTCCCCTGCTAAAGCAGGGGAATCACTTGAAACCAGGAGGCAGAGGTTGCAGTGAGCTGAGATGGCACCACTGTACTCCAGCCTGGTGACAGAGCAAGACTCCAGCTCAAAGAAATAAAACAAGATAACAAGGCATACAAAGAAACAGGAAATCACAGTCCATTATGAGAAAGAAAATAAATCAGTAGAAATCATTCTTGAAGAATCACAGGTATTAAAATTAGTAGAGAAGCATTTAAACAACTGTCTTAAATATGCTAAAATTGCTAATGAAAACTATGGATTAAGAGCTACAGAAAATCTGGGAAAAAAAGAAAATCTAAATATAGTCATAACACAAAAACTATAAAAAAGAAATGGAAACAAATTGGAGGGAGAATACAATCATCAAAACTTTTTCAAATTGGTTAAAGACAAGAATCTACAAATTCAGGCAACTAAAAGAACTGCATATAGCATAAACTCAGAGACTCAGACCTGTATGTGTTATCATCCAACTCTAAAAGCCAGACAAAGAGATAATCTTTATATAGCAAGAGATTTTGGGAAGCTGAGGTGGGTGGATCACCTGAGGTCAGGAGTTTGAGACCAGCCTGGATAACATGGTGAAACCCTATTTCTACTAAAAATACAAAAAATTAACTGGGCATGGGGGCACACATCTGTAATTCCAGCTACTCGGGAGGCTAAGCCAGGAAAATAGCTTAAATCCGGGAGGCGGAGGTTGCAGTGAGTCGAGATTGCACCATCGCACTCCAGTTTGCGCAACTAAAGCAAAACTCTATCTAAAACAAATCAACAATGAAAATAAAAAGCAGGAGAGAAAGATGATGCATGGGGTGCAAGGGATCCTGGACAAGATGATCCACAGATTTCTTATGAGAGTCTTTGGAGGATATAGTAGGTGATATATTTAATGTGATCAATAAAGAAATAATTTTACCCAATAATTACATACTTGGCAAAAAAAAAATTATTCCAACTTTTTTTAAATTTTTATTTTTGAGATGGAGTTTTGCTCTGTCACCAGGTTGGAGTGCAGTGGTGCAATCTCAGCTCATTTCAATCTCCGCCTCCCGGGTTCAAGCAATTATCCTGCCTGAGCCTCCTGAGTAGCTGGGACTACAGGCAGGCACAACCACACCCAGCTAATTTTGGTATTTTTAGTAGAGACGGGATTTCACCACAGTGGCCAGGATGGTTCAATCTCTTGACCTCATGATTCCCCACATTAGCCTCCCAATGTGCTGGGATTACAGGTGTTAGCCACTGCACCCAGCCAAATTATTTCTTAAAAATTAGAAAGTTATTAAGACTATGTGATGTAAAAGCTGAAGGAATTCATTGCTGTTAGAACTGCTCTACAAGAAATGCTAAAGAGAGTAATTCGCTTTGAAATGAAAGAATTTTAGACAGCAACATGAAGTCATATAGAGGTATAAAGAACTCTCGTAAAGGTAGGTGTAAGAAAAATGTGGAAACACATATTTGTGAAAGTTTGCTTTTTACTGTCATTTTCTTCAAGATATACATTACAAATGTGTACGAATAAGAATACATTTCTGTTAACATGTACACCACATAGAAAGTTGTAATTAGTGACATCAATAATGTGAAGTGGAAACGTAGGTGTGGAAAAGTAGAGTTTTTGCAAGGAATCGAAGTTCACATTGATTTCAATGTGAATGGTATAACTATAGGATGCAGTATGTCATTTCAATGGTAACTACAAAGAAAATAATTACAGATTATGCACAACATAAAATAAAAAGGGAATACAAATTTCAGCAAAAAATCATAGAAACCCCAAAATATTGTTAGTTGAGTATATAAAGAACAAAAAGCTGAAGACATAAACTTCTTTCTTACCTACAAAATCCAATCAGTTTATCTCAAGAATCTCCAAAGCCTTATCAGGTTTAAAAGCAACTTAAACGTCTAAAATGCAAAGATGTATCTGAGATCCAAGACAAATTTATACCAACTATGAGCCGGTAAAATCAAAAACAAGTTATTTACTTCCAAATTACAATGGTTTTATAGGCAGCGGTTGAACAATCTCATTTCAAAAGGGAAATATCAGTTGAAAGAGAAGAAGAAGAGACTTCATGCAAGTCGTAAACCCAACAGGGCAGAAATTAAATCTTAAACTTGCAAAATCATCTTCCATGACCCTATATTCTTCATTCGGGGCACACTGGTGCTGGGGGTAGGCTTCTGGGGCTTTGGGCAGCACTGTACCTGTGGCTTTGCAGGGTGCAGCTCACATGGCTGCTCTCACAGTTTGGAGTTTAATGCCCCTGGCTTTTCCAGGCTGAAGTTGTAAGCAGCTGGTAGATTTATAATTCTGGAATTTTTAGGGGTGAGGCCTTTCTCCCACAGCTTCGTTACGCAATGCACCTATGGGGACCCTCTGCAAAGCTCCAACCACATATTATTGCTCAACACTGCCGAAATAAAAGCTCTATGTTGGGACTCCAGCCCTGGAACAGGTTTCTTTCTGGGCATCCAGGACTCCTGATACATTGTCTGAAATCTAGGTGGCAAGTGCCAAGCCTCAACCACTCTTATGCTTCAGAGAGCTCAGACTCAAAGCTCCCTTCTTCTATTTCTCATTCTCTACTCATCATTTCCTCCAGTGACGAAGTGTGTGTCATGCACCCTGCCAAGGCTCAGGGTGATACCTTGTACACGGGGGCTTCTGCCTGACCAATGTGGTCCTGGAGTCGACAAGAACTAGAACTTTCCACAGCTTGTATACAATGTGGTGGAGAGAAACTGATCTCAGGGGACCACAGGAATTCTCAGTCCTATAGGTGAGGGAGAGGGGGAGGAACATGAGGAAAGGAAGATGGGAAGAGGGAGGAAAGCAGATGGAAGATGGAAGACCGGGGAGGAAAGAAGTGGGATGTCCTTGAGTCATACATAAAGAACATTCACGTGCCTCAAGTAAATAACTGATCCTAATTTCTTCTCCCTATCTTTTTTTCCTAAACAAGTGTTACAGTTTGCAAAGAACTCCAAATATTTTCTCAACAAATATACATTGATTTGACACTTTAAACAAAATGATGTTTGCCAGCACTGTTTGTCCTGAGATTTCCTGTTTGGTTGACTCAATTCTCTGGGGTGAAGAGGATCTATGTGAAGAAGAAGGGGTACGCTTGAGTCTCACAGAGGTTTGTGGGTGAAGTCATGTCTGTGAGAGGCTGTGGAAACTCACAGTTTGCTGCATTACTAGGGGAAATGGTGGGATGCCCAAAGCCGTACAGGAGGAAAAAGGAAGAGCTGGGAGGCTGTGGAGGAGGCTGTGGAGGAGGCTGAGGTTCTGCGGATGCCCTGGAGAAATTTTTGGGGAAAAGAGAGAGATGCCTAAAGCAATATGTAGGAAGTTTTAATTATGACATTAGATGAAATTTCACAACCCATGAAATTTAAAGTAAATTCCACATTGCTCAGTTTTTTCATAGAGTGAACTCTGAAGAAACAACTGTGTCACCGTGTTCACTCTGGATGAGTGACGATTCCACCAAGCACTTTTTGAGATGCCTGCCTCTTCTGCACTGTTTGTTATTTTACTATTTCTCAATACTATTGTCCACCCTTCAAGCTAATGGGGTTGATGCAGTCAGGTTGACTCAGCAGCTTGCACACCTTCTGACCACTCCCAGATAGGTCAACAGCAGGGGAGATTGTAAAGAGAAAATTATTCATTTTTATAGTTGTTTTGATTAGCATAAAACCAGGTGAGAAAAACCTATTTCTGAATGGTTGAAACTCCATGTGATATGGACAGGAGACAGGGAAATACTGGGTAGAAGAGGGTGATTTCCCAGCAAAGGCCCCACCCTCCAGCCTGGATACCTGTGCCCCTAAATGAGAACAGACATTTCAGCTTTCACACCCCGAAAATTTGCCTTTTGGCCCACCATGCCTCCAGTCTGTCCCTATATAAAGCCCCAAACCTAATATCTAGGGCAGACCAGCAGGTGAGGAGACAAGGAGGCAACCAGATGGACGGCAGAACAACGACACCCAGAAAGAGAGAAGAGGAGGGTCATTGGAAACTGAAAGGAGTTTGGCCTTGGGGGATTGGAGAAGTGTCCGGTCACTGGGCAGCCTGATTCCATGGAAAGATCACCTTCCTACTCCTTTCCCCCATTCCGGCTCCACATCCATCTTGCTGAGAGCTGCCTCCACCACTCAATAAAATCTTGCACTCATCCTTAGAGCCCACATGTGGTCTGACTCTTCTGGGATGCCTGGCAAGTGCTTGGGATATAGAAAGCTGTCAAACTGGCCCTCTGCTTTTGAGATAAGTCAGAGAGTCCATGGAGCTGCAGACTCAAGCTGTGTGCAGACGGCAAAGCTGAAAGAGCTTTGTAACACTGTGGTTGCAGTCACCCACACCTAGACGCTATCATGGAGCCAGAGTCCAAAGCGCTTGCCTTGGCCTATGCACCTGCCCATCTCCATGCTCCCCCTCTTCGAGGAGTTTGAACAGGTGAGCCACACCCCTGTCGCAAGTCCTGCAAGGGGAATCAGGAAACTGTCTCATTTCACATACAAATCTGTTAGCACCATATCAAGAAGTCTAAGGAATGGTAAGCTCTGGGGGTCGCCCAGGAGCATCTGTAACTTCTCTCATCTTTTCCTGACTCTTCTTCCTCTGTTTATTGATGTCATCCTCAGGCTGGGTGGAGGCTGCTGCAGCAATTTTAGATCTCCCAGGGCAACAGGACAAGAGCCACTTGAAGAAGAGGGGCAGCTGCATCTTACAAGCTTCTTCTAGATGTGAGAGAAACCTTCTCAGAAGCCTGCAGCACAGTCCCTCTCATGTGGCATTGGCTAGGGCTGGGCTGCAGCACTCTTCCCACTGTAGCTCATGCCAAGGGCAAGGGAATAAACATGAGTGACCTTAGCAAAGCTTTTCTAGTAAAATGCATGTTGGTGATAATACAATCCTAACCCCTAAAACCATAATGAAAAATTGATATTTTCAAAAAGTTAGATATTTGCAACCTTGCTTATACCTCAAAATAGCTTTGCAAGTTTTTAAACAACTGGAAATAAATCAAAGTCTTAAATGTAAGACCTGAGAATATTAAGTGCTGGAAGAAAATCTAAGGAAAACGTATTGTGGCAAAAATTTCCTAAGTAGGTCTCGGCAACGAACTCAGACTAAGATTTCAAAAACACAAATGAGAAAATAGGAAGAGACATATATGAGTTAATTAAACAAATAAAGCAAAAAAAAAAAAAAAAATCAACAGAGAACAGACAGCCTACAAAATGGGGTAAAATAATTGCAAACTGTGAATCTAACAGGGGACTGACATCCAAAATTTACAACGAACTCAACCCAACAACAACAATTACAAGAAAACCCAAATAACCTCTTTAAAATTCATCAAAGAGCAGAGGTTTCCCAACCCCATGCCTAGGCACACCTATAGGCACTTAATACCCGTCCACTGGATCCTCTTTCTTCCACTAGTGGAGACTCAGAAGGTTGCAAGGCTGGGAAATTACTAGGTAAATACAATGGACATTATTCAGGTAATAGCTGCACTAAAAGCCCAGATCTCACCACTGTGCAATACATCCACGTACCAAACTGCACTTGTAAAGCTTAATTTTATACAAATTCAAAAACAAAATAAATAAAACATAGTAATACCTAGACTTTACTACAGATCAAATGAATAACAACCTCTGGTGTAGGATTTTAGCTTTTGGCAAGATGGTCTACAAAAATACAAGCAGGGCGATTTGTTCTGGCTGTACGCACATTGATCCAGTTTGGTTGCCACAAGCACAGATCAACAGGTAAAAGGGAGAAGAGATCCCAACCAGCAGAAAACCTAAAGGAGAAATCTAGAGAGAATGAGTGTACTCTGAGGATTTCAATTTAGTTTATTTTGTAAGCAAATCTGAATATGTAAACCTGTGTGGAGATTGAAAGAATGGAAAGAGGAAAGATGAGAGACCCAATGACCGCAACCCTTAATGAATCAAGAACTTGATGAACTGATGTGTAGTGAAAATCAAAGAGAAAGAGGCTTCATTAGTATGAAGTGTGTTAAAGGTTCATAGACAGAGCAGTTACAAGTACTTCCTTGTCGGTACAAGTTCTAACATGGAAGTATTTGCCTGAAGTATAATCTAAGTATGAGTGGAAACTTTCAGTTGTTGAGAATGTAAAGAACAGAAATGCTGGAGTTTTCTGCATGTACAGTGAAAAAAAATGTCCACAAATCCTGGGAAATAATTGTAAACTAAGGGAATAAAGGGACTATATCTAGAAGGGGACATATGATAGAATATAAATGATATCAGAGCTAAGGAACAGGTTTTTATTTCTTTATATCTGAGATGAAATCTAGATTTTTCAAGACCTAGTGACTGGTGATATAGTACTTTCTATTAGCAAGGTGAGATAATTAAGGCTTACTTGCTTCAAGTTCTCCACCAAGCTATTACCATAGGGTCAGTAGTGCTCCCTCCCCCTGCCCTGTCAATAACTCATGCCTTTATCTTTGGAACCTGTGACTATGTTACCTTATGTGGCAAAGCAAACTTTGCAGATGTGATTATGTTAAGGATCATAAGGTTTTCCTGAATTCTCTGGATAGGCAATGTAATCACAAAATCCTTACAAGTGGGACCCAGGAGGGCCACAATCAAAGAGAACATGTAAGGAAAGACACATAGGACAGAGATCCTAAGATGCCATGCAGTTGACTTGCAAGATAGAGTAAGTGCCATGAGCCAAGGAATGCACTCTCTGGACCTGGAAATGGCCAGGAAAAGCATTTTCCCCTAGACCCTCAAGAAGAAATGCAACCTTGTGGACACCCTGACTTTAGCCTGTTGAACCAGATTTTGGAATTCTAATCCCCAGAACTGGGAAAAAATCAGTTACGGTGTTTCAGGCCACAACATTTGTGATGACTTTTTTACAGCAGAAATAGGAAATGAATTTTTACATGATTCAGCAATTCTCGTCCTCTCTCTCCCGCATCATCAATTTTTCTGTTTCTACTAGATTCTTCCTAAGAGCATGTAGGCATGCTGTTTTTTCCGCCATCTCAAAGAAAATTATCATTTGTCTCCATTATTTTCTCCATGGACTTGTCAGTTATCTGAGGTACTTATAACCCATGATTTGAATACGTTCTACACTTCTGTATCTAATTCTTCTCTTCCTACACTTTTTTAAATGCACTCTATTCAGGTTCTTGCCTCTACCAATTTATCAAAATTGGGATAAGGGAGAGGATTTTGAAAAATAACTAATGAGTACCAGGCTTAATACCTGGGTAACAGAATAATCTGTAGAACAAACCCCCATGGCATGAATTTACCTATGTAACAAACCTGCATGTGCACCCCTAGACTGAAAATAAAAGTTACAAATATTGAAAATAAAAGTGTTGGGGACCTAAATTACATTATTTAATTCCAATTCTGAACAATTATATTATTTAATATTTATGAAACAATTCTGATACTAATTCTGAACAATAACATTATTTAATAATTATGAAAAAATTAAATTAAAAGAAATACACATAACAGTGTCATGGCTAGGCTTTGACATTCTCTTAAAAAAATAAAGCACAACATTCTGAACAATTACATTATTCTAATGTAAGGAAGTGTGTGAAGAGCACAAAGTCAGAGAAGGCCCCAGTGGCCCTGAGGGCTCATCTGGTTGTAGGTGGGCTTGTACTTGGGTCCTGGCTTGTCTGAGGATCAGTTCCAGCAGTTAGTAATTGAAACGGAACACCCTGATGCACCTGGTTAAACCCGCATCTCTGCATTTCTCCAGGGTCTAGGGAAGAAGGAAGTGGGTGTGGATCTTCAGTGTAGCCTGGCTTTGTCATTGGTCATTAAACCTTTTCTTTAGTGTGGTAGAATACATATACCATACAATACATATACCATAAAATGTAAAATACATTTTAAAACAATAGTTTATTGGTATTAAGTCCATCCACCTTGCTGAGCAAGCATCACTAGTACACATATAGTACAATTTTAATCATCCCAACCTAAAACTCTACTCATTAAACAACAACTACCCATTTCCCCTTATTTCATCCTCTGGCAACCACCATTCTACTTCCTGTCTTTGCATTTAATTATTCTAGACACCTCACATAGTTGGACTCATACAGTATTTGTCATTTTGTGTCTGGTTAATTTAGCTTAATAAAATATCCACAAGGTTCAAATTATTACTGCACGTATCTGAATTTCCTTTCTTTTCAAAACTAAATAATGTCCCTTTGCATGTATACATTACATTCTGCTTATCCTTTTATTTGCTGATGCTCACTTGCATTTCTACCTTTTGATTATTGTGAATAGGATTATCATGAATAAGGTTATAGTAAATAATAACATTGCTTCAAATATATCTATTTTAGCTTCTGCTTTTAATTTCTTTAGGTATTGTGAGCCCCAAATATCTGAGACATGCCCCAGTCAATTTAGAAATTTATTTTGTCAATGCAAAACCTCTCTCCTATTGTCCAGGCTGTCCTCTGCTATGGTTACTGGGCTCGTTCTCAGCACAAAGGTCGCAATGTTGTGTTATACTTTCCAAGCGAGCCTTCAGTCCTTTACCTTTTATATATTTTTAGATGAAAGTTAATGAGGCATCTCATCCAAAATGCATGCTATCATGAGTATATTTTGGCACTGGGTGAACAAGGTGTGATGGCACCCAAACCAAGCCTTCATCGTTTACTTTTCAACCTTTCTTATCTTGAATACATCCTTTGTCCTTGGCAGCCTTTTTATCCTCAAGAGTATATTGGGATTTGAAAGTTGTCAGAACTATTTGGGGAATTTAAGGTGCCTGAACCTCAGTACTGCTTTGGTTGGGTGCCTGGCTGTGCAGTCAGTGAAAGCATTCCCTCTAGCTGGATTGGAATTCCTGTGCTGATGGCCTAGACAATGCATCACAGCTATTCCTCTGAAATCTAGGCAGAGCCTCCCAAGCCACAACTCTCGGACTCTGAGCACCCACAGGCTTTAACACTACATGGAAGCAACCACACACTGGGGCAAGCATCCTCTAAAACAAGAGCTCAAAATGTATCTGAGGCCCTTTTAGCCATGGCTGGGGCAGAAGTGGCTGGTATGCAGGGTGCCATGTCCCAAGGCTTCATAGGGCAGTAGGGTCCTGGGCTTGGCCCATGAAATTATTTTTCTCTCCTGTGCCTCCAGGTCTGTGATAGATGGGGCTAACATGACGGTCTCTGAAACACCTTGGAGGCATTTTCCCCATTGGCTTGGCTATAATAATCGCCTCTTTTTACTTATGCAAATTTCTGCAACCGGCTTGAATTCTTCCTCAGAAAATGAGTTTTTCTTTTCTACTACACGACCAGGCTCAAGTTATTCAAACTTTTTTGTTCTGCTTCCCTTTTAAATATAAGTTCCAGTGTCAGATAATCTCTTTGGGCATGCATATGAGAATATGCTGTTAGAGGAAGACAGGCCACATCTTGCTTGCTTTGATGCTTAGAAATTTCTTCCATCAGATACACTAAATCATCTAGCTCAAGTTCAAAGTTCCACAGATCTCTAGGGTAGGGACACGATGATGCCAATCTCTTTGCTAAAGCATAGGAAGAGTGACCTTTACTCCAGTTCCCAGTAAGTTTCTCATCTGCATCTGAGACCTCCTCAGCCTGGACTTCATTGTTCATATCCCTATCAGCATTTTCTTCACAACCATTCAAGTCTCTAGGAAGCTTCAAACCTTCCTTCATCTTTCCATCTTCTTCTGAGCCCTCCACACTCCTCCAATCTCTGCCTACTACCCAGTTCCAAAGTTGCTTTGACATTTTCAGTTATCTTTATATCAATGCCTCACACTCGGTACCAATTTTCTGTATTATTTTATTCTCCCACTGCTATAAAGAACTACCTGAGACTGGGTAATTTACAATGAAAAGAGGTTTAATTGACTCACAGTTCTGCAGGCTGTACAGAAGGCATGGCAGGGGAGGCCTCAGGAAGCTTATCATGATAGATGAAGATGAAGGGGAAGCAAGCATGTCTTCACTTGGCTGGCAGGAGAGGGAGGGAGAGAGAGAGAGAAACAGAGAGACAGAGAAGGTGAGAAGGTGGAGGGGCTACATACTTGCAAACAACCAGATCTCATGAGAATTCTATTATGAGAAGAGTTAGAGGAAAGTTGGCCCTCATGATTCAATCCCCTCCCACTAGGCCCTTCCTCCAACACTGTGAATTACAATTTGACATGAGATTTGTGTGGGGACACAGAACCAAACCATATCATTTGGTATTCCAGAATTTCTGCCTTGCTGTTGCCACCCTCACCTCTGGTGCTTCCTCTTAGTAATTTTTTCTCTTCTGACCCCACCCTGCTCTATAATTATAAATCCCCTCTTGTTTTAGTTGGAGTCAGAGTGGAGCTTCAAGGGAACCAAAACAATTTGCACTAAAATAAATTTCTTTGACACATATCAAGACAGCTATTCTGAAAAGCAGGAAATGTGAGAAGGGTCAAAAGCTGTCTTTAGTGGGAAAGACTCACATCTGTAGAGAAAATTTCATTGACAGCTGGGCTTTCTCTGAGAATCTCCCTTGGATAGGGAAAGATTAACTGAGAATCTGATACCTTTAAAGGTCTAAAGAGAAACATTTCCCAGCTGTTCTCTCTGAGGACTGCTTCCTGGGAGATTTCATCTAAATAACAAGACCTCCTTTGCTAGCCAGGCTTGTTTTTCTCTCCATCCCATAACCTGTGTTCCACTGTAAGTAATTTTGCAAAGATTTAAGTGCAATGGTACAATCCCAGTGCCCTGCAGACTTGACCTCCTGGGTTCAAGCAATTCTTCTGCTTCAGCCTCCCAAGTAGCTGAGACTACAGACAGGTGCCACTACACCTAGTGAATTTTTAAAATTTTTCCTTTTAGTAGAGACAAGTTCTTATGGTGTTTTCCAGGTTGGTCTGAGCTGAAGAGACCCTCTTGGCTCAGCCTGCCAAAGTGCTGGAATTACTGGTATGAGCCACCACACCTGGCCATCTGGCTGTTTGTCCTTCGTCCTGCCTGTAATTATTTTTTAGGGTCCTTTTCCACATATCTCATGTTCAGAGTCTCTAAGGCATATGGTATAGCTGAGCTGATTCACCCCTGTCCTGTACAGAGCATCACGTTGGGGAAAGTTCCTGGTCTGCTATGCCATCGTGCAGCCAAAGAGAGCTGCCTTTGCTCTGGTTTCACATTCCTGTTTTAAACAGTCATGCCTAGAATTACTTGGCTACATTGTGACCTTAATGAAATATCTAGTTTGTGAAGCCACAGAATTTGTTTTTCATAAAACTACAATCTCTTTGTGTTGTGGGAGTCTCACATTCCATTAGGGTCCCTCCTTTAGCACCTCACTAAGAGTATTAAAATTAATTAAAATATTTGGATGAACTGGAATGTTTGTAGAAACCTCTAGCCAATTTGCTGGTTCAACAGGATAACCGTTTTTCCACTAAAGAATATTAGTGGTAGTTTGGTGATGAGGTTAATATTCCCCATTTTTCCACCTCCCCTCTCTGAGACCAAAATGTATTGGGCTGAGTGTTAAAGATCAAACACTAATCACTTGGCCAAAGGGTTCCTTGTACCCCACAAGTCCTAGATATTTTTCTCTCATTGAGAGAAGAGGGTCTCTATTGATGCCTGGATGTGGGATTTTATATCTTCTTGGCATCCAGGGTTATAAAATCAATAAGGAGAGAGGGTCTCAGTGAAGATTCCCTGCTTATGCTATTCATAATTTCATTTGTCCCTGCACTCCTTTTGTACTCTACCCCTGTCCCTGCTTTCTTCTCCTTCAAGGTACTTCTCATCATACAACACGATCTTCATTCTGTGTATTTATTAGTTTCTTGTCTGATTCTCTCTCCTGGAAAGTGAGATCCATGAGGGCTTAATTTTTTTTTCTGCTTGTATCTAGCACCTATAGAATATTTATTGTTGAATGAAATACAATTTCATATAATTCTTGGATACTCCACTTTAGAGGACATTGCAAAACCTTTCCTGACACTCTTTCTACCCCATCTTCCAGGATTGTATGTGTCCTTCTGTCTCCTTGGGTGCCATATTTTATTATAATTGCCATGTAGTCTCCCCTTGTGTTGGCTTCAAGCTGCAGAAGTTGCAGTGATTTTTGTGTAGCCAAGCAGAACTCAGCTAGTGCCTCTGTTTGGATCCTCAATGGGCTGCAGTGAAGGCATAATCCAAAAGCAGGGTCTCTCTGAAGGCTCAGTGGGGAATGAGCTGCTTCTAAGATCATGGGTGACTGGCAGGATCCAGTTCCTTCTGGGCTACTGGAGTGAAGGTCTCAGTTTGTAGCTGGCTGATGTCCATAAGCCACACTCAGTTCCTCTCCATATGGGCATTTTCAACAAGGCAATTCATCTTATCAATGCTCAGTGAACACAGGTTGGGCAAAGCACAGCATAACAATAATCAAACACCATTTAGTGATTTTATCCAGCCAAAGTTCCTTATTACTTGAGAATGAACTTTTAATGTTGTTCTTTGACCTGCATAGCAGAAGCAATAAAAATGAAGAACACACAGAAAAGGGTGGCCAACATTATCCAGGGGGTCTTAAAAGGACTCCTAAAACATGTGAGGCTGGATTGGGTGCATTTAGGATAAGAAAGAGATCAGAAACCTGCTGGAAACAGGGTGCAAGCTGAGCAGGCTGTCCTAGAAAGAGGAAAGGGCTGGAAAAAAGATGTTTGTCATGACAAACAGAGGTGTTTTTCATGATCTCAGACCAGGTTTTTTGTGTCAATAAGATTCAAGGTATCGAGGCAGAGACAGTCACAAAATGAAACGAGGTCTTGATACAGGAGAATTTCATTATAATGAAGGTAGAAATGGGTGCCTCCAAGGAATCTCATTACATGTGGGCCTGGGACCAGGCATCTAGCTTTGTTCAGGGAATTCTTAATAAGCTGTTTGTGATGGGATTTGTGATAAAATGGATGGTGTGAGACTTAACTGAGCTCGTCTTGTAGAATCAATGTCTAGAAATGACCAATCTATTGATCATTTTGTATCTTGTAAAGTAAGTCTTATATCCTTATCAGAGACAGATTGGAATGTTTAATACTTCCACTTAAGTGTCAAGAGTGAACAATGCCTAGAAGACCATTCGAACTCCTCTCTCAACAAACCATTTCTGTATGTTCCTGTAAGATACACATGTACAGATAGGAAGGAATTGAAAAAAAGGCAATAGATTAATTCCAGCTTCATTTGGAATCACTGGCAGTTGTAATTCGAGCTCTTCCTATATTGAAGTTGGTGGAAACAAAGAACGCAGGAGTCTTGTCTTCTCCCGGGCTCTCACAGAGGAAAAGCAGGAAAGACAGTCAGATTAGCTGGAGCGGATGATGGATCTGAAGCACAGCCATCCCGTGAGGCTGAATGGTGGACACTTCATGTGGGTGCTGGGATGTAGCTCTTGTGCTCCTGAAGACACAAATGGACCTCGGGGTCAGAAGGGTCCTAGATTAGCTGTCCTTGCAGGGCGGTCAGCAGGGAGGAGTCCTGCACCTGGTGGACAGTGGGTGCTTGGAAGCGCTTGTCTGAGCTTCCATTTCACTGTCTCTAACTTGCCTCTCTCCAGGCCACAGAGATCTTTTGTGCATGAAAGTGACATGACAAGTTTACGACTCTGAGGATTCAGAGGTTGATAATTTTGTGGGTAGATTATATTTAGTATTATTGCTATTATTATTATTAATGTTACATAACTGATGTCAAGTGCTTTCTGTGTATTTTAAGCATTTTACATAGTTTTAAAATTTAATTTCTGAACAACTCTCCTATAGAAATACTCTTATTATATTTCTTACATTTTCAAAGTCTAAGTTCAGGCTGCTCTCATCTTCCACCCTAGTCAGAGCCACTCAAGTAAATTCTTGGTTAAATATGAGAATGGCCAAAATTCTACAAGTAAATGGAAGCCAACGTGAATACTTGGTGGCACCTTTGCTGTGAGATTCTTGGGACTGGAAGTATTAGCCAGAGAATATCAACCAACTAATCTTTTCTCATGTAAGAGGCCACTGTGACACCAAAAATCAGATAATGAGGAAGGACAGCTTAGGCGGCATAAAGTCAAAGTAGACACTGGATTGTGCTTGTGGGGTCTAAGGCTCTTGGCATCCTAAAGTATCACTGAAAATCAATGACCGATGTCGCTTTGGAGGGATTGCCCCCAGAATGACAGAGACCAATGTGCTCAGTCTTGGTAGAACTATGACATCCGAGATCACCTGATAACAGCTGTCAGACAGAGCCAGTTTCTTTTCAATGGCATAATTGTTCGTCTCATCCACTATGAAAACTTAAGCATAAGTTAAGCATAAGTCTTACATACGTTATGTCCACCTTTTATTAACTGTTCTTAACTACAGAACAGAGCTAAAGAGAACAGAACAGAACAAAATGTCCCATAATTTCCTGGCTGACAAAAATAAAATTAATACATGTGTGCTTAAAATTCATACAGTAAAAAAAGTGGGAAGTGAAATAAAAACCTCCTCAACACTCTGCGTTTTCACACGAAGCATTGCAGGAACAGGAAGCAGGTCCACTGTGCGCTGTGGGGTCCTTTGTCCTGCAAGGTTTGTTTTCTGGGAAGCTCACAAGTACAATCTCTCAGATTGAGTCATTAATCCACTCCTTGTTTGAAATTTGAGGGACAGTGTGCACTTGCTATGGTCCTGACTTTGCCCACGGGCAAGGCCAGCTTGGTGAGATGAGGTCTGTGCCATGGGTGAATCTAGCTGGTCACATGCATGGGAGTGGCTCTCGGGCTTCTGCTTCGGCATCTGGCTGCTCTCGCTGGTGGCAACGTTCCTCCCTCTCAGACCTCCCACGAAGGTTCTGATATTGCTGAGCAGGGCACAGCCTTGCATAACCCCCTGCCTGAGACACCAGCACATTGACTTTCGTTGCTTGTAGGCTGATAAGTCAGCCACACAGAGGGCACTCAATAAATGCCTGTGGCATCAATGTGAAAAAACTGCTTGGGAACGAAGGATAAAAGGAATCATAAATGATCTGTAGGCCTCAGCTGGTTGGAAACTGGGAAGGTTGGGTGTTATGGACTCATTTATTTTTGTTAGTCAAAAATAGGTGCTGTAATGTGTATCTGTGTGTGCCTGTGTGTGTGCATGTGTGTATACTAGTGTGTATGTGTATGCAAGTGTATGCCTGTGTATGTGTGTGTGCCTGTGTGCATGTCTCCATGTATATGTGTGTACCTGTGTGTATGTGTGTGTGTGCCCTAGGATTGTTGGAATGGTAAATGAGCATCATACCTAGGAATACAGATAACCACGGAGGGGAAATATCTCTACCATGATAATTATAAAACACTGCTCAAAGGAAATCAGAGATGACACAAACAAATGGAAAAACATTCCATGCTCATGGATAACAAGAATTAATACTGTTAAAATGGCCATACTGCCCAAAGCAATTTGCAGATTTAATGCTATTCCCATCAAACTATCAATGACATTCTTCACAGAACTAGAAAAAAACACTATGTTAACATTTACATGGAACCAAAAAAGAGTCTAATAGCCAAGGCAGAACAAAGATGGAGGCATTACATTACCCAAATTCAAACTATATTGGAAAGCTACAGTAACGAAAACAGCATGACACTTGTACAAAAACAGACACATGATCAATGAAACAGAATAGAGAGCCCAGAAGTAATGCTGCACAATCACAATCATCTGATTTCTGACAATTAATAAAAACAAACACTGGGAAAGGGACTCTGTATTCAAGTGATTGGTACTTGGGTGACAAAATAATCTGTACACCAAGCCCCCACGACATGCGAATATATTTGATCCTTGTTAACTGAGAGAAACTATCTGTGTAATAAGACAATGATCTGACCTGTGGAAGGCACAGCCATCTAATCTTCCTGATTAGCCAAGGAGAAGGCCCGCCTACAGGTTACACAATGGCAGACACAAGCACCAGCAGGAGGTAGAAGGTTCAGTGGGCATATATCAAGTTCCTAGAGGTACGCCTAAGCATGAAGTTGGGAAACCTCTGCTCTTTGCCCATTTTAAAAGAGGCTATTTGGGTTGTTGTTGTTGTTTAGTTAAGTTTCTTATCATTTTCTTTTCTTTTGAGACGGAGTCTTGCTCTGTCACCCAGGCTGGAGTGCAGTGGCACAATCTCGGTTCACTGCAGTCTCTACCTCCCAGGTACAAGCAATTCTCATGCCTCAGCCTACCAAGTACCTGGGATTATAGGCATGAGTCACCCCTCCTGGCTAATTTTTGTAGTTTTAGTAGAGACGGGGTCTCACCATGTGGGCTAGATTGTTCTCAAACTCCTGACCTCAGGTGATCCACAAAGTTCAGCCTCTCAAAGTGTTGGGGTTACAGGCGTGAGCCACTACACCTGGCCATGAATTTTTGATATTAGTTTTCTTTTGGATTTACAGTTTGTAAATATTTTCTTCCATTTTGTAGGTTGTCTGTTCACCCTTTTGATTATTTCTTTTGATTTACAGAAGCTTATTTGTTTAATTAAGCCACGTATGTCTGTTTTTATTCTCTGGTTTGTGTTTTTGAGATCATACTCTTGAATTATTTCCCTAAATTTGTTATAATTTTTACCCAAAGAATTTTCTTTACATTTTCTTATAGCACTTTAGTTTCAGTTCTTACATTTAAAACTTTAATTTATTTTGAGTTGTTTTAAAACCTTGCCAAGCAATTTGGAAATAGATGCAATATTGGAAATGTCTAACTTTTTTGAAACACATCAATTTCTTATTAGGGTTTTAGGGGTCAGCATTGTAATCTCATCGACATGGGTTCTGCTGCAAAAGTTCTGTTTAGGTCACTCATGTCAGTTTTCTTGCCCTTGGCATGCGGTTACAGTGGGAAGAGAGCTGTTGTGATCCAGTCCTAGCCAATGCTACATAAGAGGGACCCTGCTAGGCGCTTCTAGGAAAGATTCCTCACTTCTAGGAAGAAATTTTTAAAATAAGGTGGCCTTTCTTCTGCAAGTAGATCTTGTCCTGCTGCAGCGTGAGTTCTGAAATTGCTTCAGCAGCCTCCACCCAGCCTGAAGATAACATCAATACACAGAAGAAGAATAAGAGTCAGGAGAAGATGAGAGAAGTTCTGGACTCCAAGGGACAGCACTTAGAACTTGCCCTCCCTCAGACT